>NC_059477.1:23337949-23639021 GCF_018139145.2 Gymnogyps californianus | reverse complement strand
AAACCAAAGATGTAAAAATAAAGAAGTAAAAATGTTTAACTTACTCTACATTCTTTGTCCAGTCCGGAGGGTTACTCATGGTCATAAATACACAGTTGGTCAAAATAGTGCACATGATAAGCATGCTGAATAATGTAGATTATAGTCAAGGCACGTAAGTCAAAAAAGTATGACAGTTTTATAACACAGAAATAATTAAAAATATTAAGTGTATAAAAATATGTACAAATAACCTGACATTCTAAATAAAATCTGAAAATAAAGCTTTGCACATAATTTTATCTATTTTAAATGGTATGCCATCTGGCATGTTATGGTGCACTTACTGCAAAACAATGCATTGCTTTCATAATTATGGCAGGTTTAGGATTTAAATGAAACTTAAACACATCCTTAAGTCTGTAAAAATATTAAATGAGTACCCAAACATAATTACTCATTGAAGCCAGGGGGATCATTCTAAAAGATCTTTAGGCAGAACTTGGTTGTTTACGCCTAAGTTGTTCTTTGGACATGATTGAAATATATTTGAAAATATTCTCCTTTATTCTGACCTGGATCTTTTATAGGACACCTACCCCGATGCTGAAAAAGTACGCCTGAAAAAGCAGCTCTTTACTCATGCTCTTTTGTCCTTGCTAAGTGAGTCTAGTTCATGAATAGTACTACTGGTCTTGGTAAAAGTGTGACCTTAGATATGTTCAAGTGCAATGGTTTGTTACTAATTTGGCCTTAGGTGCAGGGCTTAGTATGGGATCATGTCTCCTTTTGTATATAAAGCCTGATATTTAAACTCTGACAGCTTTAGGTGGTTCGGTAGAGAATTCTCTTGGTAGGAATGAAGATCATACTGCAATTCACATGTGATATTGCTGCTTTTTAAGTGTGATCAGCATATGTTTAGTTAGTATAGTACACCCACATGGACATAATTTGTATATCCATATGAAAAGTATTATTTCAGTAATTAAATAGTTTTAAATGGCAACACTTAAATCAACATTAAGAAAAAAGGATATGAATGTACCAAAATCTTGATAGCAATTTTTCTGATGGGATTAAAAGGAGTTAAAATGTACAAGGCAGATGTGGCACTGAATCGGAAAATTGCCTTTCCCTTATTCAATACTATGAAAGTCTGCAAAAAAAGAAATACAAAATTAAAATACAGCATTGACTACATAAATGTCTTTCCCTCCTTCTAAAGGATTCCATTCTCTGCCTGGAGGTTCAAGTTCCGTTCTACTGTCTACCTGTGGTAGGAAGATAACTAATTTCTATGAATCCAGTGGATTAAGCCTTCCACAGCCAATTCTCCAATTTGCTAAATTTCCCAGCATGTGAACTGAATTCTGATGTTATTAAAGTTGGTGGGAATTACCAGCACCAATGTCAGTTTATCAATAATAGCAAAATGCAGCATTTCATCACTAAAATATTTTCATTTATATTTCTAATGAAGTCTTTGATTAAAGTCAGAGTTTCAAATTAATCAAATACATTCTACCTTGTGAGCAAACACAAACAAAACCAAAACAGCAAAAGGGCAATTCTAAACGCCAGTTTGTATTTGGAACAAATACTTGACAGAATTATATACGCATATATATGGTGACAAGGACAAACACCTGTCACTAAACAATTAACCATAATTTTAAAATAATTTTGCTTTCATTTCACATTTTTAAACACTACCAATATCAATTATATGTATCTTCTACAAATGTATCTGTGAAAAAATAAAAAGGACTAATAAATTGCCAGATAACATCATTCTGAGCAGTCTGAGACAAACGTACGTCAGAATTTTGCATCCTATAACAACAAATCTTTTCTTCAAAAAAATGCTGTTTTCATTTTTAACAATACGCTCTTATTATACGCGAGCACCAAATTTAGGTGGTTGTTATCTTTTAAAATTTGACCTGATAAACCTACAGTTCGCATTCATTTCATTCTGTTCCTGTTGGCGGTCATCGCCTAAGTGTTTTCATTTTTATTCCAAGTGTATTTGTGTGTGAGCTTTACTTGCATCTTTGGTGCTGTTTGAAATTTCTTCAGGACACAACTATTTTTCATTCCTTTTGCTCTTTGTTGATGGTAATGGCTCTGCTTTGTGTTACCATAATAGAGTCTTTGTTACGCTCTGAGCAGAGCTATATAGTATCACTATTCTCCATGTTGATTTCCGTTCTCTGTAAAAGCTTGGCTGTGATCAGAAAAATGCTGCCCTCTCTGTGGCCTTTACTGCCTATCTGGTCTGCCATCTCCGGAGGGAAAGCAAACCTCTCTACAGTGGGAAAGGAAACAGGTAAAGGAGTGTTGCTGGTGCCTGTTCACAGAATAACATCAGGCGTAGCATTGAGGACGACAGAGAATGGACTCACACTCATTGGCATTACTCTCTGCCCTACAGTCCTGCATCCAGCTAGAAATGCTAGAAAGATGTTGCCTGTCCCAAGGGCACTGCTGCAGCAGAGCCTGAAGACAGACCACAATTCACGTATGATTTTCTCTGTATTGACAAGCCAATGATTAAGAGTAATTTCTGCTATAAACTGGAGGAGGGATGACTAATTCTAGTGCATCATTTAAGATGTCCATTTGTTTTCTGTTGAGCACATTAGACTGGTACATAACATAAATACAGATGTCACCTGTGACAAAAGATTCTGCAGTTTACTGATTACTCTTATAGACTAACAAGTCCATTAGTAGTCTGAGTTTTTACACGTTTGTTCCAAAAAATCTGACTACTTTTGCTGATCATTGGAGGTTAAAAAGTATACTTCAGTACTTCTCAGGTTTTCTGATACTTCATTTGTAGAAGACTTGTTTAGAAAACTTTATTCCTGAACTTATTTATGCAACATTATTCCTGAATTTTTTTGCAGCTAGTCAAGAAAAGGGCTTAGTGCACACAATTATATTGTAAGTAAGAATCTGCATGGAACTGTTGATATAACCAAAACCGTATAAATGAAAATAACCCTTGGCAACACTCCTTCTCCGAGCTTTCAATTCTTTAAATTTCCTTAATAATGTTAATATTGGTATTATCTACAGTACTGTTTATTTAACTTTGGCAACTGTTAGGTTATGCAATTACATATGGATTCTGCTTTATTTCCTGTTCCTATTACTGAAGCCGTAATTTTAAAAACAGTTTTGCAAACCAAAGGCAACCACAAATTTAGCCACAAAATTGAGAGTACCATTGGCATGATTTTTTCCTAACAAACGAAGTAAGTTTCTCTACAGTTTAAAATATCTTATGTCTTCATTTTTTTATAGTTGCTCAACGCCAACTTTCTTATCTCGATGGCAGCCTGGAATGCTTCAAGATGTCATCAGAGCAACTGTATCTGTTCCTTTCTCTGTTTCAGACTCTACTATATGCTACATATATATATAGATAGATATATTTTATATATACATATATAGATATATGTTTACATATGTTATATATCTATAACAGAAACAAAGAATAGGGTTACAGTCCGTTATTTCACTAACTTGGATGGATGCTACCTTGTTATGTACAACCATCTCCACTGCAAAACTGTGCTTGGAACACCTCGTTCATCATATCCAGTCTTACTGCTACACTGAAATCAGGAAAATTCAGTCATGTTATCAAGTTCAGGCAAGCTCAAGGAAGCTATATCTTCCTTACAGTGAAGTAAATAACACGTAACCCAACAGAAGTTGAAGGATTCACAATATAGGAGAGCATAAATCAGTTCTGTTAAATGAATGGATGTTTCTGTATATTTAGTGGCTTGATGGCTTTAACCACCATATTTTGTGATTAAACTTTTCTAGTGTAGAAAATTATATTCTATTTTGTGCAAAAGATTATTCACTCACTTTTTTATTGATATAATAGGGATCCAGGTCTTCCAAAGGTTCAGATACCATTCCTGGAGGTATATCACCATAAATAAATGGCAGTGTCTTTCCTGCCTCCAAGTCACTGTTCGGTTTTGGACCATTTTCGTCATCATCATCTGCATGTTCTTGCTTGGGCTTTTTAGCTTTTTCTTCTGCAGAACGTTTTTCAATAGCTGCGAGAGAATCTCTAGTAAAATAGCGGAAGCTTTCAGGTCCTGGTGGTACCAGCAGTGCCTGTGCCATGTTTTCATCCTGCAAATTTAATTACTTTTAGCCTCTTGCATAAGAATGACCTATAAAATAAAAATAGATAATTTAGGAAAACTAGATTGTACCAACAGAAAAAAAAAACCACATTTGCTCAGAAACCCTTTCCAGGCCTGAAATAGAAGCAGCATATTTCAAGGCTGAATGAAAGTTAAAAGCAACAGCTCAGAATTTATTTAGATATTTTATAAATTATTTTTCAGCTTTTTCCTGCTGGTCTAGAAAAAGACACTACTTCTGCCCACAAACACTGCTTTGCATATGTCCTTAGACTCTCCCAGTTAGAGCAAAATACTGATAGAAGTGTTCTAACAGCGTATCTTCTTTTAACAGCAAGTATAAATGCATGTTCTATGAAGTACTCTTGAAAATTGTAAACCTATATTTTACTAGTTAATACATTTTATCTTCCTGTATTTTTTCAAGTATCAGTAACCTAACTTTACAAACGTATATACTTTCCTTAAACGAAAAAGAAGTTTTCGTGCAATTAATGCTGCTTAAATGACAGCAACTGAATTATGGGAGGAACAAGCATAATTCATTCTTACTGACAATTTACTGTGCTGAAGGTTAATGTTAGATACCAAAGCAGGTTAAGTTGCATTTATTGACTGTCTGTGAGCTGTGAATCAAAACCACAGGCCTTTTAAGTAAAAGGAAACAGGATGTACCATCAAGACTATGTGGGAAAAGAATGCTGCTCCTGATCTTTTGCAAGGCAAGTGTCATAATATTATTTCAGACTAAAACTAGTTTGAAATCTAAGACTCTGCTTCCCTAGGAATGTCTTTGGTGCCAGTGCTGGATGATGTAGTCCCTGCTGCTTTTTCCCTGCTCTCTGCACCAAACTCTCCACTGTACAACAGGTCCCTTTATGAAGCCCTGCAGTGCATCGGCTGAAAGTACTGCTCTTTTCTTTCTTGAAAGTCCTTCTGCAGCAGGTCCAGTTGCTTAGACTGATGCACTGGACAGCACAGTGGAGAGGTTTGAATGGCTGGAGGGAGGGAATGGCAGAAGAAAGGCAGATATGGTTAAGGAGCAGTGCCACCAAGCAAGAAATGATAGTCTTATTTGATGTCTACTTTGCAAAAGTTTGTGGCATAGTGTAGTAATAATTTTAATTATGAAAACCAATTTTTAAGAGTGAGTTTCAGTGCCTGAAATGAGTTCTAATTGTGTTTTCTGTACATGAAGCCATGTAGCCTTCCGTACGTTACCTCATGAATGTGCAACATCCGTATTCTGGAGTTGCCACATCTAGATTTGAGACATAATATTGTATTCATTTGCATTCATCCCACAGTCTTTCTCCGAAAGCTTCTTGCCTGTCTGGAGCAGTTTGTAGAAACTGCACACATGCACACACACACAAAGTGCTACAGTAATGATCTTATGAAATAGTGAATTTTTTTCCAAATGACCCCCAAAAAATCAAATCCTGTATGAAGGTAGAGGGGGCTGTTAAAAAGTGCTTGAAGAATCTACAATAGAAAACTGGAGGAAAGAAATGAAACTGCATATTCCTAAATCTGAATTACCAATCCAATGACATGGTGGGTAAACCTGCTGCTGTGCCACCTCAAGTCTTTATCTCTGGAGTGGGTTCACAGCACAGCATCAGTGTGTACGATCAGCACTGAGGTCACTGAAATAATTTAGTTGGTAGATTATAGCACCAAGCATCTAAGTAACACAAGACCAGAACGGAGGTACCTGACCATAAATTCATAAATAAAATATACTGTAATGTAGACATGGAGAAAGCTTTTCTCAGGGAAGAGCCTGGAGAACCATGAGTTAATGTAATGTGTAGAATCACAGAGATCCTGGAGGGGCTGGAGGTACTGATGCAGTATAAATCAAAAAATAAATTGTTAAGCCAGCCAGAGTCTCCAGCAGGCAACCTTATCACATGTTGCTATACTGAAACTTCTGTTACTAATTTTTAGTTTGCACAAGATGGAAGCCTTTGCTGATACCTGTTTTTTATTAATGTAACTCCTAATTGTAAGGATCCTAAACTCAAAATTGTCTTTTATTTGAGAATAAAAGCACACACATACAGTCCACATTCCTTTGATTATTGCTTTTGCCCATCCAGGATTAATAACCTAAGAAGATGTTTGAGGTTTCCCTTTGGTCTTTCTGAGTACTTGATTCCTTTATTCCACATTTTATAGGTCTGTGATTCAAGTTGTTGACCTAGGTGCCTTCTCTATGAAACTAGTCTTAAAAGGTGCACCCTCCTAGAGTCATCAGTGGGTCTGTCTTCTCTTTATAGTTCAGTGCATTTGGTTAGGCTGCTTTTCATCCGTTAACAGTTACAGTTATGAATGCTATAACAAAATACATTGTCCTCACTAGAAATATATGTATTTGTATTGCTAGAAGTCCACAAAGGGGCCAATGAATGACTGGGAAAAGTAATATTAGCAGCCTTGGGGTTTCACTGTATTTCTCAGACAGTCAAATACATGCTTTAAAAAAGTTTTCTTGACAAGTTGGAAACATTACTTGAGTCCTGCCTCCACTACTGTCTAGTGCAGTTATAACTTTCCTGGCTGCTGCTATTACACAAGAAGGTTTTTCCTATACTAAATATGCCGCAAGTGTTTTCATTCAGATTACAGCGCTTAATAGAACAACTCACAAATATGTATTTGATTACTGTTGCTATACATGCAGTAGTTTAATAGAACAATAAACCAAAAGTAATTCTGTTCCATGCACTGAGCCCTGAACAAGCTCTTGGCAATCCTTGAACTATGAACCACTCATTTGTTGGCGATAGCTTCCCTCTTCTTCCTTCATTGGTTTTAAAATCACTTGTTATCGAGTAACTAAACTGCCAGGACATGAATGATACTGGGCAGAATTCAGCAAAGAACTCTGTATATCTAATCATTTCAGAATAGCTTTCATTAAAAAACAATCTTTAAAGGAATAATCTCAAAAATACATGTGGTCCAGGCCCCTCAGTACCTGATACTGCTCAGCAAAAAGAATTTCAAGTATTTGAAATACAATTTGGGCCTAGATACCATATGTATAGTGGTGTACAATTCAATAGATTTCATTAGAAAAAATAAGCTCCAATTTATTAAAGACATGCTTTTGCCAAATAAATCCATTCAGTTGTATTTGAGCATTGCATTCCATAAATCCTTCTCCAGTTTTCCTTCAGTCCCTTCCTTTAAATAATAAGATAGAGCAATAAACAGTATCTATATGTTCTTAATTTTATGCATTTCAGTTAATTATATTATGTCCATTGATAACTTGTTAAATTTTATTTTATCATAAAAATAAATAAAAATTAAAAATATAAAAATAATAAAAATATTTAAATAAAAATAAACAAAATTTAAAAATAATAAATTTTTATTTTTGATAATGTAATTCTCTTCTCACCATTTACACAGAAGATAACTTAGAAAGTGAAATATCTGTGCTAACGATGTCAAATTAATTTTTGTGTGTCTCTGAAAAAGCCAGAAGAAGTGGCCTGAAGGTATCTATTTTTATTATATCTTAAATCAGGCAAATGGTAGAAGTGAAAGTATCAGTGTAAGAACCAGGTGGATACTACGATTATTTATTAAAATCATCAGGTTATCTAACAGGTTATTTGTATTCTGCATGAAATAGTCCACATACACCCTTCAAAATTTTCACGGTGGAGAAACAGCAAACCTTGCAGTGTTTCTTTTGGGATTTTTTTTTTTATTTTTTCTTTTAGAGCACTGGCATTAGAATTATTTTCCTGCTAAAACCTTGAAAAAGCTGACTACTGAGATTTTCATTCCATTAAAACTGAAACACTGGCACACAAACATGCATTTGAGTAGGGTTGGAATAAGTGCAAGGATAGCAAATGGAATCTGTAAAATGACCAGCTATCATAATTTTCTTATGCTAATCTTTTATTTGAGAGGCTGTAATTTGGGAATAATATCTTCCTCTGTGCCAAGCACAGCAATAGCCTCACATGCTAAAACCTGGATTAAAAACTCTGCTCTAAATCACTAGTGTTAATAAGACTGTCTGTCTCACTTGAGGCCAGTAAAGCTATTTGCCCAAATCAAAAAGGTGGGGCTCCCATGGTAGGAGAGACAGAAACAACAGGGCTAGTGGCACCACTTCAGCATCAGCTACAGATTTTCTGCAGCTTTAGAAGTAAAAAGTGTAATTGTTTTGTGCTGATGTCATCAGAAAATTACCTCAACTCAAACTACCACTGTCCTGAGGAGGAAAGGAGTACAGAGGGAGCGTATGCAGGAAGAGTCTAAAGAAATGAGTCATCTTAACTCCCGCTCTTAGTATTTGGGAAGTTGTTTTGCAAAATTCAGGTATTAGTTTTCTGGAAGTGAAGATAAGTTATGTTTAAGTTAGTATGCTTTGATCAAACTCCAAATTGGGTAATGCTGCATTCAACTTTTATCCTAAAAACAAAAGGATGGGTAAATATTAGTTTGTTGTGAAGATGACCTAAAATGAAATATTTTTATTGAAATTTCTCACGGTGTTTATGCACAGAGGCTAATTTCACAAAGAAAAACCTATCCCATTATCTGCTGAAGTGCTTTGAAGTATTTTTTTTACAGTTATAAATTATTATCTTTTCATAACTGACATTTACCTTGTTTTTCCTGGCATCTTTACACTATTTTTTACTGCTTTAAAAATATTTGAATAAGAAACAGAACTCCAAAAAGAAAAAAAGAGCCCCAAAATGTCACTGCTGTAATTCAAAGTGGTCAATGCAATGCAATGCAGAGTTACTTGAGATATCTAAAGAGATATCCAGTCAAAACTATCCATGGGTCCTAAGCCAAGCAATCCACAAATGGTGGTTACACAGAAGTATGTATTGTCAAGGAAGGGAGTGACTTCCTCAAAGCTGAAAACAGCCTCCAGCATTTAGCACCTGCTCAGAACCTGCCTCTTCTTTAAAGTGTAATCTACTAATGTAAACTATTATAATTTGTGTTTACAGGTCCTAACTGACTAACATGTAGGATTTGTTTTCCTTTTTTCCATTCCTTCCAACATTTATCATTTGTATCATTTTCCTTCGACTATAATTTATCTGTAGCAATTACTATAATTTTTGTCTGGATTTGTACAGTCAGCGTCAGTAGCCTATAGGCATAAGTGTTATGTAACTATTCAAAACAAAAATAATGAAATCACCACCAGGTATTTATTAATAAAATTAATAAATGATGGAAGATAAAAATACTTAGTTGTTATGAGAATATGAAATCAACTAATAAGGGTATGTAACAGAAATAATATTTCCTTAATAAAACCTTACTTTAAAAGGATTTAGAATGGGGTAGTGATAAGTGGCTGAATATGAATTGGTAGTTCACATTGGCTGAAACCTGACCGAAGAACAGTAAATACAGGAAATACTAATGAATTAATACTAATGTGGTGCTTCAGTGATGTTACATGCAATTTTATTTAATGTCCTCAGAAATGACTTGCAATAAGGTATAAAAGCACCTTAACTAAATCTTAAGAACTCTAATCTCAACAAAAGACAGTACTGTAAGAGTTTGGAAATCTGGGTACAATATAATACATGAGGTTCAATCTGACTGGTGAAAGACTAGGCAGATGGGAAAACACTCAAAACAGATTAGATTAGAGACTGGAAAGCAATCTCAGACCTGTCTGAAAGATCCAGAAGCTGCTTCTTCAGAGGTTTTCTTTGGACGTTGCTGTCTCTCACCAAGACATTGCTATGCATAGTCTTTCCCCCCGCTTATTTGCCTGTTTGTGCCTACTGCCATCCTACATGCATCTCTTTTCTTCCCTCTCTACCTCACTGCAACATTCGCTTTTGAATGAATTTGTTCCTATTTCTTCTCTCTTCCTGCCTAGGAGAGGAAATAGTGGATTAAGATTCTTACATCAAGGCCAACATATGCTGTACTTAGTAAACTGGAATAATCAAAAATAGATAAGGGAAAGAAGTGAACCTGGATTCCTCAGATACATACCTGCAAGTTGTAGAACTCCCAAAATAAATCATTTGACCCATTCATTTATAAAAACTGACCAAACCCTTCAGGAATTCTTTAAATGCAGGCCTGCCTTATATTTTCTTTAACACCATAAGTTGCCTCTGAGAAGGTGTGAAAAGAGATCAGGTGTGAATACTTGAGGTATTGGAGAAACCTGAAGAAGGCCAAATGAAAACCATATGCAATTCAAGAGGAAGGGTCTCTTTCTTAGCCCATCAACCTAGTTGGAATACAGTACTTAATTAATATTTTGCAAAAACCTTCTGCTGTTAAAGATCCTTACATTCTAATGGAAAATAGCTACAATACAAGTAACACAAATTTCTACAGCTAGACCTCATTAAAGTCATTTGTTTCATTTTTCCACTGATATTTTAGTGAAGATATATAGTGCCATATCAAATGGCCATCTTCTGAAGCTAAACATTATTTCTGGCTGAGAAGAAAAGATAGTCTTACCTTTATTTTTGTAAGAAATGCTAAATCTCAGAATTTAGCCACTGGATCTTTTGTTATCATGAAAATAAAAACGCTGCATTTCTAGCAGAAAATGGAATTGGTAAGAAAAGTTTCTCCTTGGGACCTGAAGCTTCTTCAAGACTGAAGTTTCTTCAAGACTCTCTCATTCTTTGTTCCTGTGTCCAAAGCTTCTCAAAATTAATTGCGGTAGACAAAGTCTACATATTCACATAGACACATTTTTCCAACCTAAGAGCAAAGAGACGTAGAAAAAGCAGGATGGAACATGGGTTAGTCCACAAAACCTAACACAGACCAAAAGTACATTTAAGAACATTCTTTAAGTGATATGAGTTTCAAAAATTCCATTTATTCTTTTACCTGCATTCTTTAACTAAAAGGGAAAAATGGGTCTTGTTGAGATTAGTGCGTGACTAGTGCAGTCTTTAGTAGACGTGGGATAACTGTGCCGAGGCTAACAGGAGCGTTCTTATCTGTCACTTAGGGAACTGCACAGTGTGTGTATCATTACTCTCCACTGGATTTACTGTCTTTAACCAGGAATAGAAGTTAATTCAGTCTATATTTGCATGAAAATAGGAATACTTCTTCATGTTATTTATCTTAGAGAATGTTGGTATAAGTGTTTTTCTTTGTGTGACAAAATTTTTCTTCCATCTCAAGCAATGTAATAGCAGAAAAAGACAATTTCTTCTCCAGGTTCTTCAATTTAAAGGTTGCATCATTACAAGAGCTGACCAAAGGTTGACTACGGCTTCCTCAGTCTTTAAAGCTTTAATAATCTGAGTATCTAGTTCATTAAATTTAAATAGTCTACTTACAGCTTGCAAACTTCAGTCTTCAGCCATTGAGATTGAGATGAGATGTCTTTGAGATATTTATTCTCATTTGAACTAGATATATTTCTGGCTCTTTTCGTACTTTTTTTAATGTTGTTGTTATTTTGGTTTTACTCCTAGAGAAGAAAAGAAAAAGAAGACATCCCTCTCAGGTCTCTGCTCCTGCCAAAGCAGCCCTTAATAATACTTTTCTCCAAATATAGTGAGAATGAGCAGCCACTGTAGAAACTCTGTAGATAAAATAAAGAAAATGTTTGTAGACACAGATCGGGTCAAAGAGAATACAGGTGGTGGGAAAACAGAAAGTGAAAGCTTTCTACTAGTCCACTGCTGCTCTTATTTTTAAAGATACAAGATCTCCAAGTATTCCTACAGGAAATATATTTCAAAAACTAACCTAGAATTTGCCTAGTGCTACTTACTATTAATCTAGAATTACATTTTCCCAAAGATACAATAAATAGTACCACAATTAGAGCTTCTATTTGTTTAATAATGTAACATAAAGTCATTCCGATGATTGCTAACAGCAAACTCTTTCAATGCCCTGGTCATTTTGAGTAAGGCACTGATTCAGCACATCTTACTGTGGTGAGTCACTACTGGAGAGGCTCCACTGAAGACATCTGAAAGCTGTGTCTCCAGTACTAACCTCAGGGGATCATGACTCTCATACTGCCACCAATGATACTTATCCACCAATGCGTATTTTCCACTGAATGCAGCTTTCCCTGGGGGTTCATAGGGGATTTCCCCATCCCTTCGCCTTTTGGGTGCATCTGGATTCTGCCTCTGAAGTAGCATTGTGGGTGAAATCTGATCTCACGGTCAGATACAGTGCAAATAAGCAAAATGTGCAAGTGCTGTTGCTTGCAGGTTTTAAAATAATATGAAAGGGATACTATAGTTTCCTAATAAAAGAGTAATCACTAATACTAAGCATTCATATGACATTTATTTTCAAAAGAGGGGGTGTAACATATATCCAGTTGTTAAAATATTTGCCATTTTGCAAAATGTTGAGGAATTCATCTTTAATGTGTGTTGAGGAATTCGTCTTTAATGTGAAAATTGTTAATAACACTAGCAGTGCAGGTAATTTCAATAAATCTGTATTTTGAATTAGAGCACAAGGCAGAGAAACTTTTTTCACATGTAACCCTATCACCTAGTCTCTATCTCCCTGTTTATTATATCCTACGTATGTTTGTACTGGCTGTAAGTCCAATGGATAAGAGGTGCAGCTTTGTATCTACTAATGCTATACATCATGGTAGTATAGTAGTATCAATGGTAGTCACAGCAAAAAGTGAAGGAAGGAGGTTGGCAGAATTGTGAGCCCTTTGTCCTGAATTTATAATAGGCCTAGGCCATGTCAGAGTAATTTCATTATAGAATTTCAATTAATTAACTCATCTCGTATAGGTTTTAGCATTTTTCTTCTGTATAATGCAGGTATTTGCAATACATTAAAAAAAATACTTTGTGGGGTTTTTTTAATCTTATGTCTTTGGTTCTCACCCCAAGACTAGAAGTTTTCATAGGCAGGTCCAGATCATACAGTTTTACTGTAGCTGAAGGTGACAATAGAGAATTATTTCGGCTGATATCACGTTGATCAAAATAATTTTTATTTGGGGTAGATTATCCCGATTCAGCTTCCAACAGTGAATCATAATTAAAGTCTCAGGCCTAGTCAGAGGTGATTCCTGATGGACAGACTATATATATTCTTTCCTGTGGGACTCTTTCCCGAACTCTTCTGACTATATGGCATCAGCATTTATTTTAAGACTGGTTAGAATATCCTTCAAATTCTGAGACATGATATTGCTTCAAAAAAAGTTTCAAACTATATCCTCATGCACTTGAGCTCTCTTTCAATATAATGATGAGCTGGAAAAGATAGTTGCATATTATTGTCACATTGTCCCATGGCAAAATGTGCGATTCCATCTGAAATGTGATTTAGAAAAGAAATGGGGTTATTCAAAATTGGATACTCTTATAAAGACCATTATAGGACAATATGCCAGTGATGGCTTCAACTAAGTGAAATCTCATGTTAGAGACAAATGCCAGACAATGAACAGAAATCGTGGGCAACCATATGGACATTTAAAGTGTTAAGTGATTATAAAAATGTTAATATGGTTTTAGATTAACAAGAAACAGTTATCCACAAAATTAATTGTCCAGATTCAGAATTATTTGTTGCATGTTCCCCATAATCTAGATTCAACTAATTTCTAATATTTTTTGTACTCAAATTAAAATTTAAACGTGCTGACAAGTGAAACACTGGAACATACACCAGTATCCACTGTGGAGGTTTTAAAGAAGTCACAATAGAACATCAGTTAGCAATATCTAAATACATCGCAGTATCGATTTTGCTTTGTAAAAAAAATAGAAAGCTCTGTTTGTAACGTAATACTCTTTTCTAAATTTTTCTAGGGAAACTTATGAAGATGCATTTGCAACAGAAAATATTGCTTATAAACCTGAAAAGAAATAACAAACTAAGCTCAGAAAATTAACTGAATCATTAAGAACCATGCAGCTGGAACACTTATTTTCCTAGTCTTACTAAGCCCCAGAAACTAATCAATACAAAATATGAAAGAATAAACTTTGTATAGCACAAGATTAATGGATTATATTTAGACTTTGACAGTTGTCTAGGAAACTGAAAGGGAAAAAATTGGAACTTCTGGCTGAGCGGCTTACACACAATTCTAGGCTGAATGTGATCGTTACTACACAAGGAGGAAAATGCACAGAAAGTCAACATGAAAATAGAGTGCTTTATACCTGTGGTTTAACACAGCATATGAAAAATGTACATGGATTTCTTCAAGGTGTTCATTCAGGCATCATGGAAGTACCTAATAAAACTTAATCAAGCCCTAAGTTTGGAATGTTTTCCGAATGGATTATGGAAGCATGACTTTGATCTAGTCACTACCTGTATGTAATAAATCCATAGGAGCAAACCTATGAGTTACAAGTTCTTCCACCTCTTTAAAAGGTGTCTCTTGTAATGTTGAAATTAAAGTATATTAACGAAATATTGTACTAATTAGAGGCCTATAGTTTTAGTAATATACACTACAGAATGACAGCTAGTGTCATGGCAGCTACCAAAATTCTAGTATTCTTCCTATTATAACACAAACTAAAGCAAATTGATATGTAGGAAATACATGGCAAGTAACTTAAACTGGTGTTAGTAAAAACCTTTCAGGAAGACTCCTTTAATACTCAGTTGCAGCTTCACTTGGTAGGAAGAAATTCCTTCCTAACACAGGTTGAATTTTTTTTAAATTGCTTTTGGTCAGAACTTCTGTCTCGGGTCAGACTTCTTCATACGAACAGTTTGGCCCTAAATATTAGTGACAGTCAGACTTCTTCATACGAACAGTTTGGCCCTAAATATTAGTGACAGGCTTTTCTTCAGACATTTTGTCTGAATGAAAGTAAACATTAGGATTGCCCTCTTTCAGTTCAATCTGACCTTGGACTCTTGGGCCCTTTTGAGATTAACTACTTATTTCTGTCATCAAGTTTATTCCACTCAGATCTAAAATAACATTATAAACAGATTGCCTTTCTTCCTGTAAACCCTAGCACTTTTGCTTTCATCTGTCATACACAAGTTTTACAGATGATTGCGCTTTAAGTTAAAATAAAGTTAAACAGAATTTTAAAAAAAGATTCAAAGCTGTTTGTGATGAGTGGAATTTGCTTTGCTCCTTGATAGGGTGCAAGAGTGCAAATTAGGTGTATGCCTTCACTCATCATTTAAAAGTGTGCTCTCTCTGTGTAACATAAAAGTTATCACAGGAAACTTCAATTTTTGGACATAGTTTACATTTAGGGAATTCCTTCCCCCTAAAGAGTGCTTTTCAACAGAAAACACACTCAAATATCTGTTCAAATAAGAACAATTTGTCTGTGGTGAAAAATGTCTCGCTTTGACTGTCACTGTGGAGTTAGGTTAACTTTTCTAAAATGTATAGGGCTGCTTCATTCCTATGACTTAATATCCTCATTTTGTGGTCTACCAGCCTGATCTTTATTACTTAACCACTGCACAATCACATATACATTCAAAAGTTAATGCTCTAGTAACTGTAGAGAAATTTCAGTGCTCAAGGAAATCAAGTTGGTATCATGTTAACTGCATCTGAGAAAAAAAAACCCTGTGTTTTTACATGGGACTGAGGCGAATCCACCTTCAGGCTTCCAAGATCGCCACACATATATTTCAAATATGAATAAAAAGGGATAAAAATATTCTTGTATTAAAGTCTTGGTAGAGTTACACAGTTGTACTCTGTGACTGGCTTTTGAGAAGGCAGTGAGAGTTGTTTGCTAAGGAAGTGCATTCATTTTAACATCTGAAAACTACTTATTTGGACATATTTAAAATTAGACCAAGAACTCTGGTTTTCTGAGAGTACATTTTTAACCAACATAAATTTGGAATTCCTCAGTATGTCCAAATATTAAAAGATAGCACAATAGCACATAAAAAAGGGCAGACTTTTCAGGATACTTGGACTAATGCAGAGAAGAATTTGGGACATGTGGGCCCAAATTCAGGCTACATGGGCTCAGGAAATTTCTACTCCTATCCTAGGACTACCAGACAGTGAAAGGACATGATTTATGAGAAATTATGGCAGTTTTTTTCTCAATGAATACAGTAGCCAGGCCACATAGTGCTATGTTGCCCTATATAAAAGGAACTAGTTTTCCTGTGAACAATTAATTTCCTTTTATTCCTTGCTCATTTCAATTCTTCATCTGCATTTCCGTAGTGATTTTGAATACAAACTTGTAACTTCTTAGAAACCTATATATAATCATACATAATAAAATTTTATGGTTAAGCAGAGCATGCAACTATTTGTGCTAGCCCCAGATTTCACACACACATAAAGGAAATTTCTCGCTTTACGTTGTTCTTAAAATAAATTATGCTAAAAGACCAGAAACACTGCTCCCCTCTCATATCAAAAAGGAGAGTCTAATATTAAATAAGCAAGGTCTAATTTAAAGCATAAATCATCTATAAATGGAAATTGCCTGCTACGTATCTCTATTCCAAGATCTTCCTGTTAAGTGGTTATACTGAAGTATAGTAAAGGGGATCACAGAGCCAATAGTACTAATACTCTTCTCAGCCATTTTCCATACTGGCATCTGCGATATCCTTTCAGATTTACTAGTGTCCCTCATACTTTGATTCAGGAAATCCTGCAAAGAAATATGAGGATGTGCCTGATGCAGTGCAGGTATAGGGAGTCAGCTGTATGTGCTGTTCAGCTGATCTATACATATGTAGTAACTTCACCACATGTGAAACATCAGCTTTGCTGAGCAGGTAGCTCAACAGTACAGCATGTATGCAATCAATATATCTGGGATGTGCCAGACTCACTGCATATGGACTACGCAGTCAATACATACATATTCAAAACGTGATCATTTGATAAGGTTATATGACATCCAGGAAGTTGACGGATCAAGTCAGGAATCCAGAGAAGTAGCATGAAAAAAAATTCCAGGTTGAAAAAGGGACCTGTGCACATGGTAGCTCTCTGATTACACTTGCCTAAGTAAAACTACTCAGTAAGAAGAGATCAATAACAATAAAGAATGAATAACTAGACAAATAATTAATCTGAGCATAAATAACCTTTTCCTTAAGGTTTTTACATGTGAAAGAGCCTCATAAAAGCTTAAGCTCTTGAATTAAATTTTAAATTTTTAGTTGCATTTTTTCTGTAAAACACATTCCATGATCTGTCTTAGTCAGTAGAGTAAGTGAACAGTAATTTTTTGTAGGAAGACCTTACCAAGACTGGTGACCACTTTAAAGTTTAGTGACAATTTGAAATGACAGTTTTGGGGTGGGTTGGCTGGTGCTTTTGGTTTGGGGTTCTTTTTGTAATGGAAAGAAATAATTTTGGGATGGATAACGAACAAATGAGAGACCAGATACTTTTGTGACCTAGAATTTAACTTGCTTACTCCTGTTTAGGATTACAGTGGCAGTATGCACACGTTATGGTTACTCAAGAGCATATGGTGCTCCTACTCTATATTTATATATTGAAGTAATACAGTCCCTGTCTGAGCTGCTCTTACCCCTAGTCCCTCTGCTTTACCTCATCATAAGACAAGGAAAGTCAAGCAATAACACTATCACAGTAATATACTAGGGATTCCAGTTTTTCATAAAGAAAATTTTGATGAAAGCAGATGAACTGGTTGTAGGATACCGGCTCCAATATCAAGGTCCTATGTGAGGGCAGTCAATACCAAACTTAGGGAGAGATGTCATTGGCAATGTGCTTCAGAGCTTTTAATCAGGTGTAGTAGCTGTAATGAGTAACAGCAGCTTTCCAATGAAGAGGATGCAGTTTCCTATACATGGATTTTATGGTGGTTGACACTTGATTTGATGGACTCACGGAAGCCACAGCTCAGAGCGTGTACATTTGTTCTGTAAGCAGTCTGAACTAGTGAGCATCAATTTTACCATGATATTTTAAATCTTTTATTTATTCAAGTGAGGATGAAAAAACAATATTCCCTGCAAATGGCAACAGTATATATTACTGATTAACAGCTGTAAGGTAAAAAAATATAGAAGAGTTACACTGAGTGGCAAATAAGCTAATTAGAATTTTGAAAGTTAAGTTTCTAACTTCTAACTAGAATTTTCTGATAAAGAACAGAGTAAATGTAACTTCCTGAAACTTACTTTCAATAGTCATTTTCAGAGTTCAACAAATAGATCATCTTAACAAGTGAAGTACCAAATATCAGAAACTTGCATTTATTTTCCCTTAGGTTTAACTCAAGCAGAGTTCAAGCAATTTTTTCATTTGTCACCTTATGGCAAGAACAGCATATGAGTAAAAAGGGCCAGGATTTGCACTTTAGAGAACAAGGTCACAATTTTCTTGCCTTGTACAAAGAACTCTCTTAGTATCTGCTATTCTCTGATCCATCAAAAGTTGTGGGACTCTAGCAATGTAATTAATACATAGCATACACATAACAAATTATATAGGGCTGAGAACGTGAACAGCAGAAGGAAATGGATAACATCAGTCAGAAAGTTCCATCTTACATCCCACCATCCTTTTTGCTTCTAAAATCCTTAGTCTTCTGAGAGCAAATAAATTTATCTCCCTGCCTAATCTTCATAAGGTACAAGTTAACTTATGTAATGCTATCTGATGATGAAAAAGAGGTGAAAACACAAAACGTGTCATCAGCATATTGATTAATACCCCCATACTTTCTATACTTTCTCCTGTCCTTTGATCCCTCCCCACTCCAGGTTACTGATAATAAAGGGAATTGACCAAACTACCACTCTGACAGAATCTGAGAGGGCACAGGGGAATGGTTTCACGTTCTCCAATGAAAGCATGAAAGTCTCTACCTCTGCTAGCATCTACCAGATACTGAGCTTAATTGGCACAGCTAAGAAAATCAGTATGGGCTCTTAACTTCTGCTCATTAGAAGGAAAAATCATAAGCTAACAACACAAGCATAATTTCTATAAATATCAAGGCCTAACAAACAACATATCTGTTTAACAGGTGCTATGAAGCTTCAAATTACTGCAGCAGCTCACATCTAACAATCTTTCCTCCCAAAATGGAGATGTGCAAGAGAGCAAAAATTAAATATTAAACTGTTAGAGTTTAAAAGTCTTCTTCTGAAACTGTTTTCTTGACAAATCAATTATGAAAGCACAAACATGATATGTTTTTAAAACAAACATCATCTTTACTATTATTTATTTATTTTGAAGTTACACAAGGGCACCACAGGCACATTGATTTGGGACTATAAAAATTACAAATTAAAAACTTCATTCTTTCATATCCCTACTTCAGGTACAGGCTTCACTTGCTACTCTGAGTACCACCTGAGACCCAATCCTGCTTTCTTTTTCTTATATGGATTGAGATGGCGATTTGTAAACAGTGGGCTCCTTATTCTGTTGTACATTTTTGGGGGGCATTTTTTTATTTCTACTGTTTTCTCTTGGAAATAATTTCCAAATTAATAGTATGATAACATATATAGTTTTAATATGAATGTGTTTCTGTAGAACCACCACTGTAAAAAGAATTCACATATCAAAGTGATCTTCAATAGATATTTTCCTTTTACCTTTAATAACTGACGGCTTTCATTATTACTGATAACAATGAATGAGACAATAGATAAATGGACAATAACATGAAGCAATATAATAATTCTTGTGCTGATTTCTTCAAACAGGCCTATTAAGAAACATATATTAAGATAGACAGTAACATTACGGACAAAATGTGAACTGTATCATCGGTGTGGACCTCTGGTTAATTAACAGTTGGTGAGCCCATTCTCTCATACACACAGACACACAACCATGCAAAAAATGGCACAGAAAGAAAATATTTCCTTATATATCTTTTACAAAATCTAGCTAATAAGGGAATTTCTTCAAATACCATATATATATTGAAAATAGCAGTAACAAACCACATCATAGATTTTATTCCTGGATCATCAGAATCTGAGATGCTCAGAATCTTACGAGACCTGCTGTTCCTGAGCCTGAATATCACCAGATTTTTCTTCTTAAGAAACAAGGTCACTTCTATAAAATGCTAGGAATTAATTTAGTATACCTTGATTATAAAATGATCTGATTTTGCAAGTAAGACTACTACATCACAACATCACATTAAGAGTAAAAGGCCAGATATCAGATTTAACAAGGTTAAAATGAAAAAAATCACACCATCATCACAATCAGTCAGGACAAAATGGCTTTGAATTCCCCATTCCATCTTTGGCTCTACCTTAACAGCAAACCAGAGGGTACAATCAAATTCCAAAATGTGGAAAAGATCATATTGCTAAGATTTATTATGGGTACAATTAAATGTTTTGCCAGCTTACCTGGTTGAAAGAGAATGACAAATCACTGCAAAGCCCAGCATCCAAAAATAATATGATAAGATATGTCTCCTCCTGAAATAGTCCAGATTTCCATCCACAAAGCTTTACTAATTAATTATAATTTCTGTATTCTCAGTGGAAAAGAAAACACAGAGACCTTTCCAGAATCCTCTCTGATTCTGCCTCCGCTTCCTGTTCTCAGTCTCACTCTATGGTACCCAACATATATCAGAAAACAGCTTATTAGGAGAAGGCGGGGGTGAAGGGTGGGGGAATGGAGGGGGAGAAGAAGTGAAAAAAATGCAGCACCTAACGTGGCAGCTCCACCTACTGGTAAAGATAATGAATACGTACAAAGCATCAGCTTATGAGGCATCTTTATCCCAGTTTATTCCGACCTACACTTCAAACAGCTCCTGTGTAGTAAGTTCCTCCAGGCAAGAAGCAAAACAGACCAACAAAACCACACTGATTATTGAATAACCCTTTAAAAGACTTTTTCTTAAAATAATTAAATTTAAATTAAATTTAAATTTAAAAACATGTCTATATACGTTCAGCAGAGCATTTAGCTTTAAATGTGCTGTTTCCTTTAAAAAATCCATGGGAAGAGAGGAATGTGTAAATAAGAGAGCACAGACACTGACTGCACCCCTAACTGGTGTATGCTGAACTTGCTGATTATCTTGATACTGTCTTATTCATTAAATACTACCAACCATGCATTTTTGGCATCATGTTAATTTCTTTTATGTGCATAAAATGTACTATGCTTATGTAAAAAGCACAGCTCAAAGTCTTTCCCTTAGATAGGATTCCTGGGCATGTGCAGATTTACATCTGCTTACCTAGGATTCCTCTGGCTATCCTGGGAATAAGTATTAGAGCAGCAGCTCCAATACCGCCTGGTCCATGGGCAACAGTATTGAGTGAATAATGTGCTTCAGGCAATATATTATTTTGTCCTGCATGTCAGTTTGAGGAGTATTATGTCTGTGGAAAGCAAGATGTAGAAACGCTGAGGAATGTCAGCAAGTGTGTGCAATATATTAACTCATAGCCTAGGGTTAGAGACCACTACAGTTCCCAACTAATTTAAAATCAAGCTACCAGCTTTGTTCAGTCATGTGGGATTTAATGAACAAACGTTATTCCACAAAACAAGAAAAAAGAGTATAAGAGGCAGGAATATTTTGCTATCTGGTAGCTCCTCTATTTTCTTTAAGTACCTCTTCAGTAGTGGCTAGAGATAGCCCCATTCCCTGTCCCACTGGTCACATACTTTGTTTTGGACATGAGGACTCCAGGGCAGCCAGCACATATCCAGCCGGATGGCCACTACCGAATCACAACTACACAAAGCAGCAGTAGTGGTGACAACTGCCTACAACTCGTGTCCCTTATCTCTAATATCATACATATATCCCTATTTAAATTAGCACACTTAAACCACAATCCTTAAGCATTTGTGTCAATTTGTGAGTAGTCCTGTTGATTTCAGTTAAGCTTGCTGCATGCTTGACAGACAGAAATACCAAATTCCTGAATTTGGCTAATAACAGCAAACAGGAATACATTTTCAGAGGATGTATATCTTCTGTATGTACAGAATAATCCTGTATATTGAGTGAAAAAGATGTTCCCCCAGCTTACAAATGCAGCTGCAATACTTTCCTTGTTTGTTTTTGTAAAACTGGGGCACATGGGACACTCCTGATCACACTGTTCAAGCAAATCCCCCCTTTCATTCCAAACAGACTTTGAGGGTGTGATCATATACCACAGTTTTATAAGGAAAAAAAAAGATATGTTCTCCCTTTGATTTTAATATTTACATTTTCAAACTTTCAGAGGTTAAGAAGGAATGTATTTTTAATAAAAATGTTCATTGTCTCTAAAGCATTGGTTTTGCTTTCATGGGATTATGTCAATTTAGGAAACCCATGAATGAACAGAAGCTGGTGTCTTGATTTTAAACTGCTTAGGAATATTGTTTTGCAACCGTATTGTGTTTTGAAAATCAAACCAGTCCTTGGATAGGACTTTCATTTGCTTACATGCTGCATTTCTTTTATTTATTATTTTTAATCTTAAAAATTTTTCTTAGTGGTCTTTGGAAGTTTTCTTTAGAAAGGCTTTATGTCATAGTCCAAATGCAATCATCATCTAGTAACATGCTAGTTAAGGGTGGGTTATACATGTTGAATCTGTTTCTTCTGGAAAAATAAAGAAATTCTAATCTACATAACAAACTCGTTCAACCTCATTAAAAAATAGGAAACATAGTCCTTAATACCAGCAGTGTAATTCCAACAGAAAACGGTGTATAAAAAGCAGTTTTGAACCTGAGCTGGTTCAGAGATTTGATTCTCTGATAAGTTTTATAATTTTTCTGTGCTGATGTTCCAAAAAATGGTTGGATTAACGTCATATTACTAGAGAATCCCCAGTCCTGCTTTTTTTTGGTAGTGCCCTTATACTGATTGCAATTTTCTGTGATGTACCAGTTGGCACAATGACTATACATAGTGTATTCATCTATACCAAGACAGCCTTCTCATAGGTGTAGGTCTGATATTAGAGAAATGTTGTGTCACTGATTTAAACAATTATCAACCCTCACACTAAAAAAAAATCCAGAAAACAGAAGTTTTGGTTGTAGAAATGATCATGCTACACAAAGTCATGGTAAATATTCATTTATGGATATGGCTCACATATGGCTCATATTCTTCTTTAATCAATGTACAGGATTGTCTGTATAGTGATTCAAATTCATTGAAACCAGTCAGAGTCTTTGATTTACTGAAACAGAGTTTGAATCATGTTCTTAAGAATTCCTTAGCACTTTTTAAATCTATCAGTGGAACAACAGGGCAGAAACAAATAACTATGCAATATGCATAAATATACATTTATACTATAAATACATGAAACCATCTATATGGAACAACCCCCCCACACACACTCCCCTGAATTTTTACACATGAAAATTTCATTTTAAAAAATGATCTTTCACCACAAAGCTATATAAAATGCGTATGTGCGATATATACTATGTATATCAAATGTATACATAATATGTATACAAAATCTCTCTCCCTCCTTTCCTCTGCCTCACTAGATCCCACTGAAGAGTCGACTGCCAGATCTGAAAATCAGAAGTGGTCATTTAAAAGACAACAATAAATAGACTGCTTTGACTAAAGTAATTTATAACAATGCCAGCCTGGCACTTGTTTCAATTTAAATTATTAGTACAACTTTTAATGAATCATCACTGAAAGTTCATTTCAGAAATTACATTTAAAAATATAACTTGAAAAGCCCTGACATTTCTAAATAATCTGTTTGTCTGGGAATCCTGCCCCAGGTGCAGTTATGCTCTCAGTAATGAGTGAATAAATGCAAAGCTATTCAGTCACTTTTAACTAAACAGCTGAAACAGAAATGTTGGAAGTATCTTAGTTGCAAAGAGAACAAGAATTTTGAAGTGTTAAACATGATTGAATACAGCCCCTGTATGAGGTCTCATACAAGGGCAAACCCTGTACATAGCTCACATGTAACTTCTCAGCAATGCAGTCATCAGCTTGTTTTAACATAAAATATTTTGTTTAATTAATACCATTATTTCTGGGCAATAATTCTCTTTAGTAATTCTCAGGCACTTTCATGAACACTATACATTACACTACTCGCATTTGTCAAATTAACACGTACTGAAAGGCACCAAAATATAAGACATGCTGTCATATCTATTCCCTGGATTACTTACCTGTGTTAGCCTTTGAAAGTGACCTAAATTGCAGTATTTAGCTAAGTGTGATGGATCTGACTTTAATTCAAGTTCAAGACTGGCTGATATAAGTGTATAAACGTATTTTTCCACCTTTGGTTTCTTTCTTTTTTTTCTCCTTTTTGTCTCTAGAGTGCACAAACAAAAAAACTGCTTTTAATAAATTTTGTACCGGAGTTACTAAAGCATATTTACAAGCCATGGACCTGCCATAGCAGCTTTCCAGCTAATAATCTGCACTTTTACTTGAGAATCTATTTTTATTTGTCTCCTGATTAGGGTGGTAAGCTAAATTTAGGGAAGGCAATACCCTCAACTGCAGTGGAAGAATCTGGTCTAACATTTAAGGAAGACCAGTGGTAGGCTCGCAAAGGAGTTTCTACAGTTTCTTTTTATTCAAAAACTTGTAGGCTGCACATGTGAAATTTCAAAACTGGGAAAGAAAATACAAAATGTGGCAAGCAGTCAAATGCTATAGAACAGAATTGCAGAACTTCCTGGGGTAAAGAGGAGCCTGAGGATATACCTCAACTCCACGTCCTTGCTGTATCATCACTAATAACATAATATTCTGTTTGTATAGGATCACTTAAAAGTATAAAGACTTCAGAGTAACTTAAGCCTTTGACTGGTGAAATATTTTAACAGGCCATAGAGCATACTATCTGAAAAATTATCTGCTTTAAGGTATTCATAATAATATCATAATAAAGATGTAATCAGCAATCTCTACCTTAATGGTTGTAGCTTTCACTAATAATACAAAATTATTTTAATATTAATGTTACTAAATAATAGTTAGACCCCTCCTATTTTTGTAGAAAAACAATACGAAGGCCATACCCAAATGGCCTCAGTCAATGCAGTCCCAATAATTCCATCGTTTTAGTAAAAATGAATTAAAAATAAGTCTCAAAGCATAAACCACCCTGACCACATTCCATACGTGCCTAAGTGCTTCCAAAATATTGACCTCTAGTTACAACTTTCCTGTCATTCAGATGAACTACAATCACAATTATAAAATTATTGAGTTGAACAGAATGTACACAACAATCACAGCTCAGAGATGTCTTAAAATATTCACATTATATATACAGTGTATATATACACATACGCACATTGTGTATATATAGAGAAAGAGTAGGGACCTGGTGTATCTACATTTTGAATAAATAAGATCATCATGTGAGACTGATATCTGTTTAGTCCAGTGGTCTAACAGTGGCCAGTACCACACGCTTCTAAGTTCAAGATAATTAGCAGCAGACAATAGTAAAATAACGGGTCAATAAAAAGATTTTTTCTTATGCCAGTGAACCTCAAGCTCGAGGTGGGTCTAGCTGGCACACTACTTGCTTGCAGGAGCTTCACAGCCAACTTGGCATTCTTAAGTACTTAGTGAGGGAGTTGGGGAAAAGTTCCATAGGTTAACTGGAAAGATGTAGCTTTCCCACCATATATGTGCTAGATGTTTCTATCCTCTAGCATGTAGCAGGCACTGCACCTGCTGCCACTACAGAAGTAGTTTAGGAATTTCTGGGTGCTAGGAGCAATATTCCCTCTAATCTTGTTAATCTTGCATGATAAGACTTTTTATTTTCTGTCTATTTCGGCATAAGACAGGAGAGTCATAGAAGGCAACTAATTCATAAGGAAATACTTTTTTGCATGACATATAATATACCTTAAGAACTTACAGATATACAGGCCAACAGCTTAGGAGGATTCTGAAAAACACTAGATATTTATGTGAGTAATAAGAGTTAGAACAGGGAGTAGGTGCTGACACAGATAATAAGGATTCAGTACCTAAGGCTTGCAAGCTTCTTGTGTAACTTCCAGAACATAATGTATGTTTGTATCTCAGTTTCTCATCTATGGAATGGGGATAATAATTCCTGGCTTCAGAAGGGGGTATAGAATAAATTAATTTTGTTAGTCAACCGTGCTGTAGAGAACAAGACCGAAGAAGTATTTTAATATTCCCTGTAATGTCGAAAGAGGCCAGCCAGGCCTAGGAAGCTATTATTTTAGGCACTACATATTCACAGGACACAGACCATGTTCAAAAGAATCTACTATATATATACGACAAGACAAATAAACAAAGACGAAACACAAGCAAGCAGTTTCAGAGTGAACAAATACAATTTCGATAGACAGATTTTAAGAGGTGGACAAATGAATTAAATGATACCTCAGCAACAAGTGCAGTAGTGCTCTCAGAGCTAGTAACAAAATCTAATAATGTTCTCCCAGGACACCTATAAACACAGAGATTGCATTCATATGTTTTCATTCCATTTATTGCTACTGAGTCATGTGGTTTAATTGGTCAGATGAAAGGTAATCATCACTTGGAGAGAGGGGAGGTTTTGTTAAGCAAACCTCAAGTTATGATTTATTTATTTGCTAGTCTTTTAAAGCTGGAATGCCTAGAAGAATTGCTCTCTTTAATAACGTATGCTTGCCAAGTTGATTTTGCATTAGAAAGTTTCTCTGCATCTCACAGTATGCCTAGCAGTTATCCGCACTGAAAATAGTACCTTTATAATTAAACCGTGAAAATATACTACACTGAGAGAGACGATACAAAATTTCAAACAGTTGACTCTAATATGTTAAAGAAAAATAACTTTACCTTGATCTGCTTTCGGCGAAGAATGATAAGGATACAGAACATGTGAACTGTTTGGTGCACTGAATCATGAAGTAAGCACAAGTTAATGCCTTAATGGTTCTGACTATAGGCATACTAATGTCTCAGGGAGCAAAGATGGAAGTGATATGTACTTTCAAAAACTGTTGTGCACATTCCTTTTCCCATCTGTCTTCACCGCTGGTCATTAGAAGTGACTTCAGTGTTAGCCCCAGGCAGGCAAGAAATGACTGGCTTTACATTTTGAAAATATTATGAATGTAACTTAAAATATTCCCTTCTTCAAAAGTAATTATCAAGACCAAATAATTTTTATTACATAGAAAAATGTTCAGAAATCTTTTAAATTCCAAAGCTATCTTTCTTCTTAGGTGGAGGTAAAAAAAATGGCAGCCTGCACTAAAACACCTCAGATGCAAAGATTTTAGATATGAAAGAAGTGTAACAAAATTAAAAGATTGCTAATGTTTAGTAGTCACCAGGGGAATTTCTGTTAAAGTAACTCTGGAACAGGGAAAAATATATGCTTCGTATTTAGAATCATCTTAAAGTTCAGTTTCACTTCAATGAGTAATTTGCAAAGGTGACTCTCAGACTTTAAAAACAAGAATGATAGGCTTTTTGATTTCATCAGAACTAAGTAACAAAGGCTGATAACTTTTGATTGAGATTAATTTATATCTTTTAATAAGATGACACATCAAGGAACCTGTTCACTCTGCAGATCTGTCTTTTGCCTTAGCAATTTACAGATTCAGGCCTCGAGTTTGAGAGTTAAGAGATTTATGGACAAAAAAGACAAAAAGGAAAAGTAAGGGTTCTAAATCTGTGAAATAGCTATTTCTTTGAGGCATGTAAAAGACAGGCGTAGATAAGTGTCTGTTGGCCAGAATAGCTATTGGCATTGCTCCTTAGGCTTAACATCCCATGCACTGTGGAAACTGGAGTTTGACCTTTTGCTCCATCTCTTCTGGGTAAATGTTTTCGCATGATTTAATAGAATGGTTATTTTTTATGCAGATGACTGTTAGCCATGCTCTGAGAGGCAAAGAGAAATTTCTGGTAGAAACGAGCTCGATCAGCATGGATGAATAAGCAGAAAGATTCTTCTAGCTATCCTAGTTTTAAGACACTTAAATAAAAAAAAAATCAGAAAATGAGATTTGCTCAATGGATATTTGTTTTCATTGCTATATAATTACTATTAATATGATTAATAAAACCATGAATAAACCATGTTTGTAGGTGTTGTTGGGGAGCTTTAGTAGATTTAGAATCAGCTCTGAGAGATTTACTGGAATTTGTTGATTCTCACAGTGCTCTTCTGAATTTTTCATAGAAAAACTATTTTATCACATATTTGTAACTGGGCAAGTTTGTACCACTGACAAATGCAGTTTTTATAAGA
The DNA here is from genome assembly GCF_018139145.2 of Gymnogyps californianus. Taxonomy (NCBI): domain Eukaryota; kingdom Metazoa; phylum Chordata; class Aves; order Accipitriformes; family Cathartidae; genus Gymnogyps; species Gymnogyps californianus. The sequence continues at coordinate 23,610,648 of NC_059477.1, read as the reverse complement.
AAATGTAAACTTAGAAAATTCCTGTGAATTTCAGCAGTTAATTTTTTATTGTCTTTGTCTTATTATGGCACTTTATTGTGGTATATGTGAGATATTATCATATCTCATTTTTATTATACTCTTCACAGAGGATGTAGAAAAGCAAAGCTAGCTTTGCCAATGAGCTTTACCATTAAGATGTAATTGTCATATACCTACAGATTAAAGAAGTGAGAGAGTGATAGACTGTAGAAGGATTAAGATTACAGAATTAAAAAAAGAATAAAATTTTCTCTGCGTTTGGGAGACAGAAAATAGTGTTTATAATGGAGCTGAAATGCATGTTTCTTCCCAGTAGTCCTTTAACTAAATGGTTACTCTACTCTACATATAATAAGAATTATATGTTAGTATTATTATAAGTAATAAGGATTCATACAATCTCCAAATCTCTTGTAATAATTTTATCTCACTTTTAATATTTCAGATTTTATTAATTCAATTTTTTTTTTTTTTAGATAGCATAGAAATGCTTGTTTGGTTTATGAAGTAGGTTAAATTAATACTTGGAATTTTAATGTTACATATTCCAATGAAATGATTGTTTTGTGAAAAGTTCATTCAATAAGTGACTTAATTAAAGTAGGCTTTAGAGTATCAGCTTCACCGATTTAGGCCTACGGTAGGCCTATATCCATTCATGGTGCATTTCCATATTTATACCAAGTTGTCAAAGTATATTCAGAGGTATGTAATGTTACAGGCACTGTGGACTCCGGGCGCGTTGAAGTGCAAAGTCTTCGTGGAACGCCAAGATGCGCTTCAGCACCACGGACAGCGCCCACCCCCGCCGCTTCCGCCCCGCTTCCTAACACTTGGCGGGACTTCTCAGTGAAATCCTTTTTCAAGGTATAAATACTATTTTTAATATAGAATAGTATTCTAGAGCAAAATTTCCTTAAAACAAGGTCAAATGAGAGTGTATTTTTTTGTGTCAACAGGATTTCTAAAATGCTCAGTCCATGCTCACACAACAGGTATTTTGACCTATTATTATCATTACTCGAACTATTTTAGTACTTTGGAGTTCTTTCACGGTCCAAGATCCCATTGCAGGGATTGAACAAGCATAGAAATTGATCTTTTTCCTGAAGAACTGACACTCCAAGGGTTTGTGATAACCGTGATGAATGGTTTAAGCTGATACAAATATGAGTTGCTACTGAAAGGGACAGTCTCTCCAGCAACTTCCCTGTGTTGATGTTAGTGATTTTTGTGATGAGTTAGATCATGGATCCTAATTAAAAATTCCGTGGTTTTCATCTAGATCTATTCCTAGTTAACTCTTGCACTTTTTTCTTCCCCCAAGCCCCATGTTTTGGTGCCATGAAATTTTCCTCCACAGCTGAGAATTGTCGAGCCAGACCTGCATGCAGGTGGCTGCTAGCTGCTTGATGTGACAGAGCAGGTGTAAGTGACAGAAAACTTTTAAGGAAATAGAGAGATAAAAGTAGACACACTCAGCTACAGAGCATTCCAGTATAAGGCATCCTTTAGTAACAGCAAATCCAACATTGCTATCATGGGGACCACGGCTAGAGACAACTGGGGTGAGGCAGTCAACTTACATATTAGTCTTTTATAACTAATGGTATCCAGAGTGCTAAAGAGCAGTTTCAAGATGCTATAAAATACAGAAGAGTGCCTTGGATGAAAGTAAGTAAAACAGATCACTATAAAACCTCTTTCTTGAGCAATAATGTACTAGTCCTGGCTAAATCCAAGCATCCATTCCTTTTGTCTTGCATAACAATTTTTTTTCCTCTGGCTTTCAATAAGGATATAAACGTAATTTATATTTTGCAGAATCAATAATCAAGGGGAAAAAAAGCAGGCACTTATTTTCTACTATTTTGTAGTGGTGGGTTCTGAATAAAGACTCATTTCTTTATTTTGAAACGTAACGTGCATTAGTACATAGCAAAATAAAGATATCTGGCAGAACCTTGGATTTTCTGCAATTATTTATATACAGATGTATCCAAATACTTCATTAATTTAAAAAAAAAAAGTTGTGCAGTTTAAATCTCAAACCAATTTTTAAAAATATGTAAGCATTCATTAGTCCTAACCTACTTACTTTATTTTAAACCTGTATAATCAAAGGCTACTATGCAATTTAAAACTAAAATACAGTTGTTTTGATAGGGTGTTAAGAATCCAGCTGAGCTCATTTCCTTGCCAGTAGGTGGAGCCAGCACGTAATATGCTGCCTCCTTGTTTCCTCCCCTCATCTCCCCCCCCCCCCCCAATCCTTCCCCCCCCCCCCCCCCCCCCCCCCCCCCCCCCCCCCCCCCCCCCCCCCCCCCCCCCCCCCCCCCCCCCCCCCCCCCCCCCCCCCCCCCCCCCCCCCCCCCCCCCCCCCCCCCCCCCCCCCCCCCCCCCCCCCCCCCCCCCCCCCAACCAATTTGCTGATCGATGCTGGGATTCAAAGAGTGAATCTCAGAACAGGAAGCAGGCGAAGAGACTACAGAATACTGCAGAGGTTCTTTTGTTGCTTTGATGGGGAGGTTCTTTCTTCGTTTCTTTCCTTTTTCATTTCAGTGAAATTAAGAGTTTCCAAGCTGCTTTGCCTAGGAACCTGAACCTGTAGTAGAAGGAGCCCCATCATCTACAAGTGTATGGATATTTCTTATGCCATGATTTGTAATTCTCTTTTAATCAGGTAAGACAACATGATATTTAATTAAAATGCTTAGGCAACAAATTTCAGTTGTTTTGTACAAAGAGTCTTCTCTTGTGGTGCCACACCTAGTTTTCAATTAATATTAATAGAGCAAGAGGAGAGGAAATAATAGCCATCTTTGCCACTGCATGGATTTTTCATAGTATTTAATTAGGTCTTAGCACAATAATAAAAAATGCTGTTTTTTGGAGTTCTCTGGTCCTATGTTGTTTTTTTTTTTTAAATTGTATGCTTATAATTAGAATTACTTTTGAGTTTGTATTTTTCATCCTAATTGTGGTAATTTGTTGCTGTTGGTTTGAGGTGGTCATCCACAAGTGTTTTCTTTTTCTACTGGAGGCTATATTGGTGCTGTATCCAGAATACAAATTGGAGTGTATTTTAATGCATACAAATACATCCCTGAGATTGTCCAGTTTTAATGCAGAAATGTGCTGTTGCACATGAAGATGTTTCTCATCTTCTGTCAGAGGCTTTCCTTACTTCCTAAATTCATCATTTTGTTTCTGTGAGGTATAGGAGATTTACAGGATTCTCCCTTCCCTCATCTCCCAAAACAGCCTCTCCCTGATGGAAGACAGAATGGAGGACTTGTCTGTGACTAAACATGGTTTTGCATTGCTGCAAATATCATATGAAACACGTGTTTTGTGAATCATTTTATATATATAAGAATGAATCTTTATTGTAAAAACTTCATTCCATATTGCATGAGAAAGGAGAGAAAAACAAAATATTCCTTTCCTTATTTTTTTAGATGCATGATACACACTGGGAGAGGCAGCAGAATGACTCAGGAGGTGGGAAGCTCATGCAGCACCCCCTGACTTTTCTTTCAAACCTTCTGGGTTTTTTGTTACCTTCTCTTAATTACAGCAATAATTTATTTAGTCGGAAAAACAACATAGAAATGCATTGACTTACACAGTCACAGATCAGAGAAAGGGCTTAGTAGCCAGTATGTGAGAAAAAAGAATGTGTGATTAGTTTAAATGCATTTTGCTTTCTATTATAAGGTGGTAAGTAGGCAAGCACTTAACCAAAATTTTCACACATCTGTGTAAAGGTAAACTTTTTTTTAGTGGTGATTAGTGAAGCAACAGAAAATTGCCTGTTGGGATTTGAATGCTAGATGCTGCCTTGACTTTAGATGATTCCTTAGATACATGTGAAATGTTAAGAAGGTTCACACGCATTCTTACCATCTATGCATGTTGCCTGCTTAGTTGTATTTTTTCTGATCAATGTTAAAAATATGTATATATAGGTATGGCTCAGCCATTGTAGTGTCTGAAGGTATCTTCACTAGACGGTAAAGGATCATCCATTCTTGAACAGATCTGGAGAAAAGATGAATAATCGCGTCCAAGTGATCTGCAATTTCCTCCAGTGACAAATGCATTAAATAAATGATGCTCTCTTATGTCTATAGGCCCCAATTCAACAACAAACAGGCATGTCAATGGGATGACTCACATTCTTAGTATTAAGCAAGTGGATAAGTACCTGGCTCTGTTCTCTTGATTTTTAGATTGCACCAATGTTCAGGGAGAGAATAACTTTTTTTTAATCACAGAAATTTTGCAGTGTTCACAAAATGCAGTTAGTAGGCCAAACAAGCATATAGCTTCAAAGACAAGCTATAGATTTACTTTTACATTTGAAAAATAAAAAGAAAATCCATTGAGTTGTTACAAGCCTTGAAGGAAAATACTGAAGCTGAATTCTTACAGATTTTGAGTACATTAATTGTGAACATAAGTCTTTGGGAAATACAAACACATAAATGGCCATATCGTATCAAAGCATGATCCAGTTACCTTTCAGTAGCAATGAAGTCAGATGTTGCTGGAGGAGTTCAAGCGAAAGTTGACCCTAAGAGAAGGCTGGCCCTCCCTACCTTTTGTGAAACTTAATTTTAGGGGATATGTAAGCTTTCTTGTTATTTTTGTTCATCTGAATTACTCTAATAATTGAAGTGTACTCTGTACACATACAAGCATCAGATCTCCGCAGCAGAGACCAGCAGACCCACTCTGCAGCCAGAGCAAGAGCCCAGCAGCAGTTATGCTGCCAGTGCTGCTTGCTCGAGTTCTTCATCACAGACCTTGATGAATGGGTTTGTTGGGTCACTACCTGCAGCCCTGCTCTACTCCCGAGTAGCCCCTAAACTCCCCCGCTGAGGGGACAGAGGACACTGAAATCCAATATAGCCTATCTGCTTGAATCATACTAGGCACCAACAAATGCAACTGTAATCCCTTCTTATGCACGCAGTTCTCGGCTGGAGCACAAAAATCACAAACAAGCTTTTTACTGTGTTGCTTCCATTGTTTTAAGGCCATGCACACACACCAACTTCTCCAGAGGACGGTGTGGATCCTTTGCAGTGGCAGACACTGGTCCTGTACTCCCCCGGAGTGGGGGCAGCCTCTCATCCATCAGAGCCCCCCTGTTCCTTTCTCTTTGCCCTTGGCCCCAGCTTGCTGAGCAGGCGTCGGGGATCCCAGAGGCCTCCTTTCTAGAGGCTTCCTGAAGCCACTCAAAAGACTCCATTTCTTGTGCCTCCTCTCTTCTCGCTGGCACCTACCAGTCTTAGAAATGCTGGGTTAAAAGACATTTCTGCCAACGGTGGCCTGAATCTCCTGTTCTTCTGTTACTGTCTTTGAAAGACAAATAATGTACCTGATTTCAAAGAGGTGTTAATGAGGGGAGGCAAATGATGTTGTCAATCACTAAATACCATAAGGATAAGAATAATAAAAAAAGCTAAAGAGGAAATTAATAATTCTGTAATCACTGCATGTTTGGGAAGATATGCAGTAAAGAAGGTTTGGGACCAAAACACTGAAAGAGGACAATTTAAAGAAACATTGAATAACTATACTCACTTTACACAGTTCAAATTCCGATTGCTTCCAAGCTTGCAACTTTACCTCTCATTTCTGCTCCTGAACCTACTATTGTTCCTTTTTCTACCCTCACCTCCAATTTAAGTTAGGCTGCTTCCTCCTTCTGCCTCTAACCGGTTTGGGACCAGCAGAAGGGCTTTGCTTCTGTTCCTGGTTTCAGCATTTGAGGCCTCAGCAGCTATTGCTATCAATTGCACTGAAGGGGCTGCTAATGCTAGGCAGAAACACAGTCAACACGTGGCAGCTCTGTAAGTATTTATTGCAAGCCGCTAAGAAGCTTTTTCTGAGCATATTTAGAAATTATTTTAGAGAAGTGCTGAATGGCCAGATTTCAATAACTTTAAACAGGAGCAACAAAATGCAAACTTTTATACTGCCTGAGCAGGCTACTTGACAAAATTCAGAGAAAAGAGATTGTAGCAAAAGTTCTCAAAAAAAAAAAAAAGGCTGGAAATATATTTTAATGCTGCAGTATTACCAACACACTCATTAAATAATCACAACAATAGTTTTTAATCTTCCTATTAAAAAACCCAACAACATAGATTTATTGTTCTTGCCTTTTGGTTTTTAAACTTGTAGATTAGTGAAATCATACTTTCAAACTTTTCCCAAGAAGCAGACTACAAATGTACTTTTTCTATTAAATAGTGAAGTTTTTGTTGTTATAAGCGTTCAAGCTGAAAGAAATAAGAAGTATCATGAGGACACATGGATCCGCATTGTCAAGTTAAGCTTTTCTTTCTAACTTCATTGAAAGAAGTATCTCGCCATCTATAGTGTCATTAAAGAAAGAAATCGGGATGAGGCCAACAGCATAAACAAATTCAGTCTCAACAATTAATGTTTGGCAAAGCTGAAGGCATTAGAAAGAGATTGTCATGATGGAAACTATTAAGCAAACAAAACTCTGTCAGCTCTGTTCATACTATATAGAAAAAAGTTCAAAAAATATTAAAAAATCAGCAACAACTTATTTTTTAGGTGTCTCTGTCTGAAGTTCAGTGATTGTTTCTATATGAAGTTTTCTTAGGGCAGAATCTGATTTTGGCCAGATGAATTGTTATTGAACTGCTAATGCTAGCCAGTTCTCACTCACCTTTCTGGAGATCCTCACAGGTACTTCCCATTATGCGGTTAAAATGCATACTTCCCCCATCAAGAAAGAGGATCATGTTCAATAAGATAATGATTGCTCTATGCAGTGTATGGTTACCTTACCTGGACAAACTGATAACATATAACATTAGAAGACATGCATTTTAAGATGATGGATGTCCAGGTTTTGAACATACAGCAAGTGGTCTTCTTGTGGTCTAACATGGACCTGTCATATGACAGGAGATGCCTGAATTTTGTGCCATATGGTGCTGCTTGTCTGGTCTTAAATGGAGTTGTAATGTACAGCTTCTGAGTACATTTAGAAGATGTCAAATGACCCACTCTGGCCAAAAAAACCGGGTACCATTCAACCCTGCAGTAAAAAGCATGACTGCAGTAGGTTTAGCCAGCTCTCAGCTTAGTACTTTGGTTTCAAAGGCAGTGTAGGTGCTTATGGAACTGTACAAACCCACCTCATTATTTTAGCTACTCCTTTGGCCTGCTAGCCTATCAATCCCTAGCTTTCCGGTCACGGATACTGAGCTAACTAAATTAAAGCTACGATATTTCCACATCTACTGCTGTCATTTCTCTGACAGCAGTGTGAGTTTTGCTTTAGTTAAATCATTATCAGCAGGCTTTCAGAGTGGGGCAGAAACAGTCTTCCTGTTTGAATGGGTGTTATTTATACTTCTTTTTTTTTCTCTACCATCCTCACCATGTCTCACCCTCCTCAGTGTAACTGCAAAATCCTCAGCAGGCTTTGACCCCAATGTAGTTTTGTTTGATGATAAATGTAAATGACTCACGCTGAAATTAGGAATCTGACTCAAGTTCTCTAAAGCAATACACCGTGTTCTAGACTCACCCATTTGTCTCTGTAGGATCGCAGATATATTGGGAGCCATATTCCACATATGTATACAAAATGGAGTCAGATGCATGCTGAAAAATTTGACAGTCTGTGATCTCGAGAATAGTGGCCGGAGTTTAATGCATTGTAAACTGCATACAGATAGAGCAAGGTCAGAAAGAAGTGTCCTTTCGCTAGACACTGTGGTCTGAATTTGCTGTTTAAAAATGAGTTTCATAAACGGGTGCCAACAAAAAGGAGGTTGAAGTAGCACCTGAGTATCTAAACAAACCATGTGCTTATAGGGAAGTGTATGGCAAATTCCTATACAACCACAACTATTATGAAACAAGAACTCTGCCCAGGATATTTGAAATTTGACAGCCTACGTCTAAGTATACTCATTGTATTTTGTTTATTAGTAAATATTTGTACCAAATGCAAACGAGTGGAAAATCCTACCTCTTGGGCCACAAGGCAAGCTTTGTTAGATCAATTTTCCTCACTAGAAGTCTCTGGCGAGGTTATTCTAACTGGGACTGTGGCATGCAAGGTCATATCACAAGAGTATAACAGGGGTATTTGTAGAGTGTGTGAGCTCCATATGTTTTCTCTTTACTGAGAGTCAGTAATGAAGCCATGGAAACTAAAAGATAAGTACTGATACCAGGCAGAATGAAAAAATCTTCCATCTGTAGTTGCGTTAATCTGAAAGCAGACATGGGGCAAACACTGCACGATTGTTTCCAGATTGAGACTTCAGTGATGGCTGCACAAACATCCTGATGGCAAATGCATTTGCACAGGTTAGATTTTGCAGTGCAGGGAGAGGTTTCCATTTTGTAGAATGGGAAGTACCACAAAAGTGCTGACGGTAGACAGCCTCCTAGGTACCACAATAACACTACTGAAAAATTCTCCTAGTGAAGCAATGAGAATATGCTTTGAAAATACTGGGGTGCAGGATGAGCTAATGTTTTTTTTTTTCATTTGGCTTCTGGAAAATACTAATAGACAAAACGTAAAGCACCCAATTTTACTGTCAGTAGCAATGGTAAGATGCAAATCTTTAAAGTTATTAAGCAAATCAATTTGATTAGGAAGCAATAGACTGTAAGCGTTACTGGGCCACATTTATGAGAGTCACTTTTCAATAGAATAACATTTTACATGTTGCGAACAGTTTGCTTTTGTAGTTTCGTTGGCTAAACATATGCAACAGTCAGAACATTTTCAAGAGTTATTGTTTCAAATGATTTTCTTAACAATATTTTCAGTTAGAGTTAACATTTAAAGCGCTCCGCAGCCTTTACAACATTTGTGACTGTAAAAAGATATTTGTGCTTTTGCCAGCTGTAGTTTTAACGAATTACATGGTTTTTGATCTGAAGCAAAGCTTCAGCCCTCTAAGCCAAGCTGAAGGCAGGCTTGTCTTTGCACAGAGAGAAATCTGTTACTCTACTCCACCAGCATCCTTCAGGAAAAAAAAATTATTAAATTTGAATGTAAGCCTCAGGGTATGAAGATGATGACCTTTAATATTATATAGGGCACTTGGGTGCTATTACTCATGCTGATATCTTGCTCTGTGGAGTGGCAGAGGCTAGGAACCCAGAAGCATTCTCCATTGCTGGGAAAGGGATTATATAGCTTTTCTCAGTGTTGACCTCACTTCCAAATTAGTTTAAGGATTCACACATTCTCAAAATAATCTGTCCTTAGTGAGAAAGATGATGGATATGATGCAGAAATTGAGTGAGCTGGTATAAATATTGTGAAGATGGGCGAACAGCTCTGAAACTGTGATAAGGAAAGGAAATATCCCCTGGGAATCTAGAGAAGAATGATTGATGGGGGGAAAGCAATTGAATGTAGGGGGAAAAAGAAATTTTAGGAGGGTACACAAATTCAGTTCATACGAGAAAAAAGTAGAATCCATTGTAAAGCAAATATTGGAATGTGTATCCATGTTCCTGTACGGAGGTGAGCAGTGTGCATGGCTCCAGTGGGAAAATCTCCGTGCAGTGGTGCAGCTCCAGGTCGCAGGTGATACTGTCAGCAAGGAATGCTTGTGAGAACTCTTTGGGGAGCTCTTGTATTCCCTCTAATCAGAACCTGTTTTGCTGGCTCAAACATAGTGGGAAAGGAAAAACTCTCCTGAGGAGGTTTTCAACATCTGCTCCCTTGCTTTATTCACATGTACCAACAAACGTAAATGGAATATACTCAAAGAAAATTTACAGTTAGGAAGTGATTCCGAACTGGAGTAAATTGTCAAATTCCACTGAACAAATCTCAGTTCCAAATCACCCAGCTATAATGGGCTGCAGTTGTATTTTAGCCTAGACTTTTGTAGATTATCCTGAGCAATCCTTCTTTTCCCCATAGTTATAAAATGATACTATAATGAACAAGCCTCCCCTCCCTTTTTTTTTTTTTAAAGTTACCTTGAAACTGTATCTGCTTTTTTTTTAAAGACAGTGACTGAACTTTACAGCTGTCGGTTCTCTATGGTTTGTTTCATGAGGTTTTTCACCTCTTATGAAAAAATCCAGGAGCTAAAATAGATTCGTTCTGAGCAGATATATGGTGTAACTGTTCAGCTTTTCCATTTCTGGCACATTCCCATACTTAAAAGGAGAAGTGGCACAGAAGTTTTCTTAACTTCACTACCCAGGAAAGTGATGCCTAAGTATAAAATAAGGCACCCATTTTATTGCAATAATACTTTGCCATCAGGTAACTTACTAAGGGATTCTCATGAATTCGGTGTGTTCCAGCTGAGGCTCATGTCAAATCAGGGGACTGTTATAAGCCATACTGTGCAGAATGTCAGAATAAACACTCATAATGATCTCCTCTGATCCTACATTTATGAATCTGTGTTGCTCCCTCAGGCCTTTCAAGTTTCTTGATGGAACAGTTATATTACCTTTCTGCTCTTACTTAACTGCATATGTCTGCCATATGCACTTTGTCCCTCAGGATAACTTGATCCATAAAGATGTTTTTATAGTGTTCAGAATATTCTCAATTAATGTCTTGATATGACAGTTAGGTTATCAGGACATTATAAAAGGCAAGCAGAAACTGGGCCTGGCAAGCTGTTTCAGGGTTTTTTTAAATGGCATTTCTATTTAATTGTGGGCCAATTAACTACTCGGTTTCCTTTCAGATAAAAAAATTCTGCTAAATTTAATAGAGAGTTGTTTAATGCTTCCTAATGTTGTATATCTGACTGAGCTTTTCATTACCCAGAGAAACAAACATGCTGGGCAGGTCACCAGGGAGTAGTGGTGATGTTTGCTGTCTTCCTTTGCATGGGAGGCAGAGGGCGATGAAACTATAGCTCTTAAGTTTTCTAATGGTTCCTGTATGATTGTCTGGGAAATGCTATACAACCACTCGACTGTGTTCTGCACAAGTCACCAACCATATTATTCATCATGGAATCTAACTTCATGCTGTTTGGTTTAATTTTTCCTTTTTGGTTGCCAAATTTTGAATATATATCCAGCCTTATGTGCCTCACACTGGTGACATCTTCATTTAAAAGACATACTTACTCAACTGTAGAGATGCCTGTAGTGTGAAGTTTTGGACAGTTGGCAGAACTGTAATAAATCATAACTATTAAAATTACAGTAAATTAATATATATGATAAGTACTACAACAGGAATATTCAGTTCTCACCCTGCCTCTGTTAATGTGTATCAGTATGCAAACCACATATATTTTCATATGTCATTCTGTTTCCAAAACCACACGTGGTTCTGTTTCTCAAAATGTAAAGTGTGAATAATGTTAATAGGTGCAAAGTAAGTGGCTGAAATTTAATAGAGAGGTGTGGAAGTACAAGGTTCCACTAAATATTTCGTATTTAAAAAATCGCATTAAAGTATATTAGTAAGTGGCAGAGTCAAGCAGTCAGTTATGGGACACTGAATTAAGGCTCTCTTTACATTCTGGAAATCAGACATATGATTTCTAGCCACCTATGAAAAGAACAATTTGAGTGAATTGCCTGCCATCATATCAGAGTACCGAGTAGGAATCATCTCATCTCTCTCCCTTTATAGTCAGTGGAGAGAAACAGGCACTTCTGGGCACAACTTGCCTCATCTTAAGGTAGATATTTAAAATAGGTCAGAAGAATTGCGTTTTAAAGGACCCATTTTTCTCCAGTGAATATGAAAGGAGTTCAGACTGGCTTAGACGCGGATGCCTATAGATACAGACATCTGACGCCAGGGAAGGTGAATCCTACTCGTGACACAGGCAGAGGTGACATCCAGTTCTCCAGGACAGCACACAGACCTTGCACAAAGGACAGTACTTTTTGCCCACGTAGTTATCGTCCTTTTTCCCCTTCCCGCTAGTCACTTGTCCCAATCCACGTGCAGCACCAATGAATCGAGGAAGTCTCCTCCAGAACAAATATCACTGCTTTTAAGAGCTTGTCCATATTGTGTACTACAGAAGACAGTGAATGTTGCATTATAGTATCTACTGACAAATGGACAAAAAGTAAGGTAGATCTCAATTCTGGCATATCCTGTCATTTGAGTCCTTCTTCCTGCAGTAATAGGTGTTTTTTATTGGAGTGTTTGTACACAATTTTAGGGAGACCATATTGATACATTGAACAATCAGGAGTTATTGAATGTATGTTTACACATACTTCACAGACCTCTGAACTTGTCATCCTTATATTTCTCTATAAATTCATTTTCAGATCTTATTGTCCATCCTTCCAATTAATTCCAGTCCAGTTATCTCAGCTTTTTATTCCCTCTCTTGCCCACTCTGTCCAAGCTTTTTTGCTTTGTCTCACCTCAGCTTGCCCCATTATACTGCCCCCCCTACCCCCCTTCCCTTTTCCTTCACTTTTTCCCAGCCTGGTCTCCTGTGAGGTCAAACTGATCAACCTAGATGATTTTCTTCATCATAATAATCTACAAGTCTTTGAGCTTTTCGTGTCTCTCCAACCAGCCTCCAGGACTACTACAGCTAATTTTGAGACAATCTCTTTTATCTGGGCAGACATTTCTTCCCCATATCATTTCCCTGGAGGTTTTTTCTGCTGCCAGTCTTCAATCCCAGATATGTCTCCCTTTCTTCCTACCTCCCCCCTTTTTCTTCTGTATTTTTTTTTTTTCAATAACCAACATATAGGATCATTAAGAACATAAAGATGAATGCATTCCCACTCTTAGGTGAGCACAATCCACAAAGACACAGACTTCAGCTGCAGGAAAATCCCCTCAGCTGGACACCGCAACATTAAAGGTGTGAATTCCAGAGATAATGTCTTTTCTAGTAAACCTCTGGGGTGTTCTTCCAAATATATGCAAACTAATTTTTCAAATTTTTTCAACTTTGGCAAGTATTATAGATATCACTCCAACAGAAAAGTCCAAAATTCAGAATGCTGTTCTGCAAAAAGCTCTGCAGGACTTCATATTCATGCTTTGAAAATTGACAGCTATAAAATTTTAAAGAGAAATATATATCTGTAGCTTTTTCTTGGAAATAGTTGCATCAGTTGAGTTGAAGCTTCCCTCCAAAAATCAGCCTGAGGCGAAAATGGAAAATTTTAGCCCCAGCACTTCAAGTTTGGCATAATTGAGCAAGGGAAAGGAAAAAAAAATAAAAGGAAAACAGGACAGGTCAAGCATCTCAATAATAAACAGTACTGCCAGCCCCATCTGTAATTATCATGAAACATGACAACCCGTAACTAGTAGCTGGCTTGGACGCATCTGCACTCTATCCCTGAGGATATAGTAACAACTGCTAACCCATAAACCATCATAAGACTAAAAGAATATTTATAAGTAAATATGGGACCTCGTCTATGACTTAATTTCCAGAATCACTGAAACCACTTTGCTTCTGGCTTATTTGAAGTGGCACTTCCCTGAAACAAAGCCAGCTCTTCCATTCCAGCGGCAAAGGGAATCTGGTGGAGACCACGCATGGGGAAGGGAGTTGTGCTTTTTGCTGTTTCTATCTGCTTCAGAGACCTTGATGTTTCCAGGTGCAGCTACGTAGTAGGACATGCAGGAAGGGGCATGAGTAGTGCTGATAAGGAAACAGTCTGTGGTATCCTGCCCTTGGAGGCTGATGGATATCCAGGGAGTTAATGCTTCTTTCAAGCTGCATTAACTCCTGCAGGATCCCCTCGGCAGCTGGTGCTGTGCAGCTGCAGGGAGCCTGTCAGTGGCAGCACAGTTCCCAGGGGAAAATTGTCAAATGTTATCCATGGAGATGTTTGTTTCTCCCACACGGGATGGTCCTCATGCTTTCCGTGTCTATTGTGTTTTGGTTTTAGAAATAAGTTCCTCAGGCGGCAGTTGTGTTTGTTACTAATAAACTATCTTTGCAATTGCAGGCCTATTTAGAGAATACTCTGTTTAGATTCAGATTCTCTTTGTTTATTTTGCAAAGTTACAAATTAGATACATACCTCCTGATGCTCTCTCACATATACCAAACCTAAACTCAGGGTTATTTGGCCTGTGGTGGAGGAGGTTATTTTTTCTTAAAAACATACCAACAGCTTGAAATAAGGACATCTTCTAAAAGTGGAGATGATGTAAAAACTGTCCCAGCACCCCACTCCCCATGTCCGTTTCTATGGTTTTACAGTCACCATTTCCTATTTAAAAAAATAAAAAACAAACACCCCCACACGAAGAAGGGCAATTGGCTGACTGCAGACAGTAAGCAGCATGGCTGACTATCTGTATCCAATACAGACGGTAAATGAACTTAACAGAAGGAGGGATGATGATCCCTGGTTCCTTTCCGCCTTGGTCGTAAAGCCTGGATTTGGCACCATCCCTGCTCAGCTGGTGGGACAGAGGGGACCTCGCTCGCCAGGGCTCCAGCCTCTGCGCGGGCTGGGGCTGGCCCAGGGCCTCCGCTGTTCCTCACTCGTGACTCTGAAAGGCGGATTCACCTCATCTCAGCAGAGCGAGGCACCCCTTCTCCACAGCAAGCCCCCCTTCCACTTCTGCCTTCTGTAACGCTGCCGTTACCTACTCTACGCTAAACGCCTGCTCTTTTCCGCCCCTCCTGCTTCTCCCGTTTGATTAGGTCCTGCTGAAGCAGGCAGGGGAAGCTTTCCTTCTGGAAAAAATAATCTGCCTGGAGCAGGTTTTCACGGGGAGTCTCCGCAGCCCGCGGGCCGCTGCGGCGCTCCCCCTGCGCTGCGCTGTCTGCCGGGCCGCAGCGCGGGTGCCGCAGCCGCCGGGGCGGTTGCTAGGCAACCTCCCCGCCCCCCGCTCCGTGCCGGCGGCCCCGCCGCCATTGCAGAGCCGCGTCCCTTCACAACCCAACAGCTCCCCGTCCGTCTCCCCAGCCGCCTTTTCACTCGGTGGTGTTGTTTCGAGCGACATCGGGCTGCCCGTCTTCCCTTTTTGTAGTCCGGTGTGGCAACTGGAGGTGACGAGGCCCAGGGCGGAGGTTCGGCTGCCGCACCTGAGGCGTCCGGCAGCGGGGGCGGGCTGGGGAGGTGGCACCCCGGGTGGGCTCCGCACTGCGACCTGCGCTCCGCTCTGCTTTCCCCCTCGTCTTTCGGCAACGCCCATGTTACCTGCCTTTTGGCTCTGCGAGGTTAAAAGGGGCAGATGGAAGTGGTTTGGGGTTGAAGTGGAAGCTGGTTGCAGCAGTGTACTGAGGTGGAGGGGTCCTCGGCCCTTTGTCCTTGACTTGAGGGGAGTTTGGCCCAGCTTTGCTGTCGGAGCCTGACCTGGGCTTACGTAAGCGATAACTGAAAAAACATGGTTTTGTTCATATGTTGTGTTTGCAATAGAAGCCAGTAAGAGGCTGTAAAAGTGGAAACGCACAATATTTTCCATGATCACTTGTCAGTAGGTTTGGAATCATGATTTATGTTGTTCATCCAAAATTGCTAGGTAGTTGTTAGGGGGATATTAAAATCTTCTATCTACCTGGTGTCTTTTATCCAAAAGAATATAAATTACGTATGATTGAATTTTCTGTAGCCATGCTGTAGTTAAGATTAATGGAGATTTCATTCTAAACATCTTTACATAATGCCCATACTGGGAATGTTAAACTCGGGGTTCTGGTTTGTGAGGAAAGAAATCACAGCATGTTTTATTAACAGCATAAGTAGTCAGCACATTCTCCTATTCAGGCATCTGGAAATATCTAGCTCATCCCATACATATGGCACTTCTGTTATCATTACATCTTTGAATTGTATAGTCACTCTCCCCACACAAACACACTAAAAATGGATGTATCTCTAGCCTGACACTTATACAAGAACGTACTTGTGGGGATACATTTCTCACAACGGATATCAGGGCAAAGATTGATTTGATGAAAAGCCCACCTCAGCTAGACAGCTGAAAGGCCTTAATCACTTCACCAGCTTCATTAGGGATTTGGTGAATGCTCTTCTCGCATTACTTTGTCTCCCACATTGCTGTTTGCTTTGGAGACGGACAGTGTGTTTCTCTTTTTGTAAAGGGAAACTTGAACTGTTGTTTTGAATCTTTCTCAGGTGTGAATTGCCCTTTGTTCCTCTGGTCATGGAGCACAGGAGGAGCTCATCTGAGTCTGGCAGAAAGCTTATTTCACTATACACCAAAAAAAGAATGGTATTTTCATCAAGTGAAAAAAACAAATTGTCTAATGCTAGAAAGAAGGACTTAAGGGCCTCTTATCTGGAAAAACAAATAGCTTTTTCATTCATTCACTGACATTTGATTGAAAATCAGCAATTGTTCAGAGACCATTTCTGATAAGAGGAAAATGGAGTATGTACCTGTAACCAAATGCAAGTCATTGCCAGTTATTGGCTCACAGTAAGTAAAGATAACGATCAACTGATTTTTACCAGTGTATTTTTCATACTCCCTTGGAGTACACCTTGCCATAGCCCTGTGGGCAGTACCCTGAAATAAGTTTTAAAGAGAGTGAGAAAATTGATTTGAAGGAACCCCCAAACTTTCCCAATATAGATCTTTGTATACCTATTTTCACAGTAGATGATCCTTGCTGCACGTTTTGCATAAAATGCTGTCCTGATGTCATGATGTCCATGTTAAAAGGCAGAGGGTGATTCTGGTCACCTCCTGATCTTGGAAGAGCAGTCCTGAGGCTGCTGTAACTGAATGCTAGCCCAATTTGATCCCTAGATTTGCTACTGTTTGGGCATTTTAAACCTTTTTGCTTTTTTATCCTACCTATACCGGGTTTTACACCAGGTACAGGATGTGTGCTAGTATTTGTTGACTGTACAATTGTTAGAGCTCTGTTCAGCTCCAGCATTCAAGCACTGAAGATCCATTTATTCATACTCTAGTGCCTTAACCCCTATTGAGCTTTGCACTTAGGAGAAGCACTACAATTTGGAAGACACTGTAGATAGTCAGGTAGTCCTTTGCACTCTGAAAGTGAGGGGACATATTAAGCGTCTTAATTTCTTTTCTGTAGTGTGATGGATCAGGTCTTTGATCTGTCTGAAATCCAGCTGCTTATTTGTAGTTTTCAGCCAGACCAGTGAGCTGATCTGGCTAAAATGCAGAGATGCAGAAGTGCTCAAGCCAGCACAGTGGGAAATGACCAGGGTAAGAGTGGGTGGAGAATGAGGCTGTCCCTTCTGACAGCACCGTCTCATATTGGCTTAAGATTTTCAGCAATTGCATTTTCAAAGGTGACTTGCTAGTTATACATCCATTTAAAATGTTGGACAATGTGTAGGAAGCTGTATTTTTATACAGCTCTTCTAAGAGCCATTTGGAAAAATTTGTTGTACAGAACCACCTACTGTTCACAATTCAGTGCATAGATACTGTATGAAGAGACCTCTGCCAGAGCTCTGACTACTGAACATACAATGCAGCATAGTATGAAACACACAAACCTCAAGCACAGGAAAATTGATTTTTATTTGCTGTCTACTAATTTCAGCAGTGGAGTAGTGAGACCATAAATCTTAGCAGAGATACTACACCAGCTGTAAACCTTCCACCTTCAGACAGGGCAATCACATGTTATACAATCTTTCATGCAGTGCCATGGGGTGCTGACACATCCAGAAGGGCTATAGCCCTTTGAGACAGAACAGGGTTTTTTCCAGCATTTATTTTACCCATGTATAGGAATAGCAGTGATGCAAGGTGCAAGTAAGAGAATGGACTATGAAATAGCTTTTCTAAACTTCATAGTTTTAATTTCTTTTTGTCAGGCTAGGGGAAAAGGAAAATACTAGAAGGAGAGAGAGGTGAGTAAAGAGAAACTGGGGGCAGATCTCTCCTATTCCACACCAATGCTTCCTTAGGCACTCGTCGCTTTCTCTGTAAAGAAGTTCTTGGGACTTTCCTGCATGTGATGTCACTTCTTTCTATCATGCATCACACTGACTTTTCAAGAACTTTCTCAGCCAACAGTGACTGAAATCAAAACCCCTTTCTTCTCTGCTTCTCTGGTATATAAACAATAAGCTCTTGCTCCCTTGAGGCCTGGAGAGAAACATAACAGATGGAGCAGCACAAAACAATGAGAAACCTACGCTTATTAAGACCTTAAAACAGTGGGGGCCTGTTACAAGTTTCTTGATTCTCACACTTACCACTGATCTTTCTTTTTACAAGGCCTAGCCTTTCTTAAAGCCCTTGAATGATTGTGGTGTGTCTACTCTGTTCATTCTCCATTCTCACTGGTAAAAGTTTTTCCTAACAAATCCCTCTTGCTGCAGTTTAACTCCACAACCTGTTTGCCTATATGCCAGATAAAAAGCAAACAAATTCCTCCTCTTCCTTAGAGGAGCTTTCTAGACATATAAAGACTGTCATCATGTCTTCCATCAATCTTTTCAGTGTAAAATTGAGACACAAAGAACTCAAATCCCACAATTCCTTGGATGTTTTCTCATAAGTTATGTTTTTATTGCTGTGGTCTGAATTCTTTCCAGGTGGCCCCCATATTTTTTGAAATGTAGTACCGAAGTTGGATGTAGCGCTCCAACTAGAAGAGCAGAAGATCATTTCACAAGTTTATAAATCCAAGTACTCTTTTTGCAAGACTGACATTTTTCACTCATGCTTGGTTTGTGATGCAGTAAGTACTCTAGATCTTTCCCTGCAGAGCTATTGGCGGGGTTTTGTTCCTCATCCTGTAATTTTTCAGTTATTTATTCTTGCTGAAATATAAAACGTGGGACGCGTATCTCTTGAATTACATAATTTTTTGAGACCATTTTATTTGTCAGGACATTTTAAATTCTAATACTGTCCTCCTGTTTACCTGTAGCCCTCCCAGTTTCATGTCATCTGCAAAGCTAGCAAACATGTTTTTCAGTCATCTAGATCACCATGAATAATTTAGTAGTATAGTAAGTGTTTTAAGTAGCATGGGGGGAAGAGGTGACAGGAATTTCTTTAGATTCAGTGTATTTGATTAAATGTATACTATTTACAAGATTAAATGTATACAATTTACAAGAAGAAAAAGCTCCCTTTTCCCTCTTCTACCCCTTTTGCTCTTTAAATGCAGAAAATACTACTTCATTTTAGAGCATGAACTTCAGATTTTTTTTAAGATCAAAGTTCTTAGAGTAGTATTAACATATTTTGCAAACTACAGCAAATACCACAGCAACCTACGCTTTGGTCAAAGTTCCTCGTCACCGTTATAATTTTGGGACAGATTTTATTTAAAATTTAATTAACTGTTTCAGCAAAGAAAGTGGAAATATGCCAATGTAATTTGCTCCTATCACAAAGTTGGGAGGCATTGTCAAAGAACGAGCAAGCTATTATACAGAAAGGACTAGATGAGTTTGATGACTGGTGTTACTGGAATGAGATGAAATTCAGAACTATAAATGAAAAGTCATGCACTTATGGACAATTCTAATATAGTACAGGAACACACAGCTGGAGAGTAAAAGGATCACAGAACCACAGAATGACGGCAAGTTGCCACATGGGTGCATTTTAATGCTCTGCTTTAACATTGAACAAAGAGAGCTAATTTTTACAGATTTCTGAGGAGAAGCTGGTAATCTGTTTTCCTTCTGATTTTATTAATCAGGATTGTCTGTAGATGAAGGGCTCCTAGACAGCCAGGAAAAGACTCAGAAATTTCTCTCAGCTCTGTCCTGTCAAACATCATTCACCCTCATGTAGAGTTTCTTTACGTATGACACTGAACACTTCTTCAACTCTACCCTTTATATGGGCCAAGAGTGTTTTGCCAAATGATTAAAAGACAAAGTCTACTTCAGGCTTTCAGATGTGCCATAGGGAAGGTGGATACCACTGGTGATAAAATAATTCATAAAAGGTACCCATGGCTGTAGGTGGGAAGCTAGACAGCAGTTGGAAGTTACCTATTACGAGAATTATTCCATGTTTATATTTTAGGTAAATTTTGACCATGTTTGAACAATAGTTTTTAAATGTAGGTTATGTTGGATTGTTTTTTGATTGATATTTACTATTTGATTTGATAATTTTCTCTTCCTGTCTCTACTAATTTTATCTATTACATTTACTATAGCTATGTAGTATCTAATTATTTTAATATATTTTAAGGATTGTTACTAGCTTCTCTAGATGTACTACTGTGGTCTCCTCTTTAGAAGTATATATATTTCCCTTTTAGACTGCAAAGATCATACTGCATTTCCTGCCTATTCTGTCTCTCTAAAATACTTGTTCTTTTCACCTTACTGCTTAGTAAGACTGTAGACCCAAGCATCTAAGGCAATGGGATACAATGTCCCACTGGCTATTTCCTTTTTGTCTTTACTTTTCACTGTCCTTCCTAACACTATGCCTGTAGATTGTATAGCACTGGTGGAAATCAAATTGAGATCTCAGGTAATTTCAGATCCATAAGATAAGAAACAAATAAACAGACACTTTAACTTAATATACGATTAACGGCAGAATGAAGCTCCTTTTCCATATTGTGTGATTAGCCCAGCTTTTCAGGTACTTAGTTTACTGTAACTTTCATAAGCAGCTGCATAAACACATATGTACATATCCATGCATATAAATAATCAAAATACTTTTGTAGTTAGAAGCTCCTTTACTCCTTCTGTGAATCTGTGCTGTCTCATAATCCTCTTATTTTGAGACTGAGGGCAGCTCCAAGTAAACCACAGTCCTAATTAGAGCCAGCCAGAAGTTTTCGTCCAAAGCTTTTTAACAAAAAAAAAAATTGGTTACATGGAATTGTTTGCAAAATTTCTATTGATTTCATTGAATCATTTGTGAACTTAGAAAACCCTATCAAATAAAAGACTTTTCTAAAAAGGCTTTTAACTTTATTTTAAAATATTGTGTAATGTTTAAATGATTCAAAACCAAATCAATACTTCTGATGCGGTTAAATTATATTTCTCATTTGACACATTTTTTCTTAGTTGCTGAAAATTACAAAAACACTATTTTGATCCAGTCAAACTGTTCATTCTCTCACCACAATTACCAAAGAACCAAATTATCAATATTTGTCCCTCTCTTCATTGTCCTTTTTTCAAAGCCACAGTGGCATTTCTTCAGCTACTGTATTCTTTCCTTCTCCAATCTTTCTCACTTTAGAGTGACCATCTGCTTTTTATTACTTTCCACAGCTTCTTTAGTCCTCTTCACAGCTGAAGGAAAGGAGATGGCAGAGGGACAGAAGTAAATGACTGCCTGAAGGTCTAAATCTACAGATAGAGGAATGTGTTGCTTGAAAAGTTTGAAAAAGATTTGGGTATGTGTGAGAAAAGGAGGGAAGGGCAGAAGGTCAATGGTGGGGAAAGAGAGAGGCTAAAGAAGTTTTATTCGTGCAGTGGGAGAAAAAGTATGAAAATCAGTAAGCACAGAAAATACAGAGAAAGCAGGAGAGTGAAAAGAAGTAGGATGGCATTTAGGTGGAGTGGTGCCCAAAGGTGATGTCTTATTGATTTGCCACATGGGAGGGGCTTACAGTGCTCCTGATCATCTAGTCTTGCTCCCTGCTACAGTGGGTGATTTCTGTACGGGAATTCACCACTGCAGTGAACACTCAAAACTGCCATCCTTTCCTCTCATTGCTGGCTTTCCTGGATTTAGAAAGAATACACATCAAATATATTGTATAAATTTATGGTAGAAAACTGATACAAGCAATAGTTTAAAATAATACAGGCTGCCGATAATCCAGTCTCAGCATCTGCTTTGGTTGTACACTGCCTGTGCAACCTCCATTTTTCTATTTCTCTTACTTTGCTATCCCTCCTACTTTCTTTCTGTGTCACCTTCACAGTTTTAACAGCTATGGTCTCATCAGCAGCAGCTGCTATATATTCAAAAGAATTTTTGAGAATTCTGAGACCTGGCTGGTTATATAAAATTGTGTATTTTAGTCCCAGAGTCTCAGTTTAAGCAAGTGTTCGAGCATGCAAAAATTCTTTACCGTTTCTGACAAGAATTTATGGATGTATATCAGTACCATCTAGTGGAAATAAGAGTTATAGCACTCAGTAGGCTCGCACAGGAAATGCCAGATTTGACTTCAATAACCAGGATCCTTCAGCAGGAAGTTAGGTGTGGTCTGTAGAAGGAGACTTTAAAAAAAAAAAAAAAAGAAAGAAAAAGGAAAAGACATGATGGAATTTTAGCTGCAGTCTTCCTTGGTGCCATTCCAAACCCACATAAGTGCAAGATTCTTCACTGGTAATGAATTTTTAATTGTTTCCTGCAGTATTAAAACAGGATTACGCCTTTTTTTTTTTTTCTGTAAGTAACAATAAAATCTAACAGGATTCTGCTGCAGGACCACTTTCATTTTCCTAATTAACCCTTCTGCTGCTTCTAGTCAGTGCAGCTTCCAGCAGCAGTTTGTTACAGACCGTCCATGACAGAATGCACCAGGTGCATTTGCCTGCAATGGAAGAGCATGCTCATAGGGAGACCTGCAGGAGTTTGATGTGTGTGGATGTCTGTGTAGGTGTAAATGGTTGAAAAGGAGGAGAAGGCATCGTGTTACAGTTTATATAGCAGGCTTCAAAAATATGAATTTGTTGCAGCTGTGCTGGAGTATGTGTATTTAGCGAGACAGTAAAATAGGGTCATGCTGGTTGTATTCTAACTACTGTATCGTTTTAATTTGATAATTGTTTCTTGGGTATATTGTCTTACTCAGAAGTTGTTACTTTTTTATTGCATTTGCTATATTTTTAATGTGCGTACCCAGGAGGACTCTTGAGAAAAATTCTTGAAGGCTACGGCAGAGATCCCGTTTATGATTTCAGATCAAAGTATTTGCATTGGGAATATTTTCCACTTGTTCTTTTTAACTGAACTGTCTGGAGACATTAAGAAGAGATGGTTCTGCTCTTGTTAGTGAAAATTGTGGAAAATATGTACAATTGATATGGTATCAGGCATAAAAGATCTAAGTGCAGTATGTAATGATTAAAGATCATTTTTGTTTAATTCAGCAATTCTTCCAGTGCACAGTGTGTTGCCAGGCAGGGGATCTGAATACAGGTGCTTATGCCTGAATCTTGTTTCCTGAGCTGGCAGCTCTGCAAAGGCAGCATATTTGTACCCAAAGAGAAGGAGCATCTCACATTACTTTCAACTGCTCCCTCTGGCCTTACATGGCAGTAGTGGATTCTACGAGTCATTTCTGGTCCTTATAGCTAGAGGGAGGGTTGGTCCAAGATGCAGCTTTCAGGATAATAAGGAGGTGAATTGTCTGGAGTCTCATTCCTCAAAACCAAACAAGAAACACTTCAGAACTGTTGATTCCTCACACCAAATGTGATGGAAAATATCTCCTACTTTATTCACTGGAACAGATAGCATTACCCTTGATAAAGGCAAGAAGATGCTATTGTATTGTATGTGACTTTTTTTTATACAGTCTATAGAATTGGCAATCTATCGTCACAAGCACTAAGTGAATTTTAAAATAAATGTTTTAAGAATTGATACCTTCAAGACAACTCTAAGAGGCCAGCTGCAAAGGCAAATGGTTTATCTTGAAATAAAAACATGAAAAAATCCGTTTCACAGCAGCCTCCTCTTGGATGATAATCACTGAATTTCACAAGATGTCCCACAGAAAATTCTATGAAGGTATATTCTTTTATATTGTTTATAGCTATTTGCTTTGCTCTAAATTTTTTCTGTGTTTTTTATATTTTTAGCACTTTTTTATGAGAGAGGCTAAACAGTAATTAAGAGGTGCAGGATGAAAAGATGGCACAATCAGTGCTGGTACCACCAGGACCTGACAGCTTCCGCTATTTCACAAGAGAATCACTTGCAGCTATTGAGCAGCGTATCATTGAAGAAAAAGCTAAAAAATCCAAACAAGAACGCAAAGATGATGATGATGAAGATGGCCCAAAGCCAAATAGCGACTTGGAGGCAGGAAAGACACTGCCGTTTATTTACGGCGACATACCTCCAGGAATGGTGTCCGAGCCCTTGGAAGACCTGGACCCATATTATATCAATAAAAAAGTGAGTGTGTTGTATATTTCTATCAGACTTTAAGAAGATGAAAATACAGGGAACCCTCTCACAGACATAGTATTTCCAGTATTTTGGACCTGATCTTACATATAATACATTCCCTTAGCAGCTGATTTCATTGGCAGAAATCTTAATTGTAAGAACAGAAGTTAGTAATGAAAGTTTGTGGGACCTGGTCTGTTGGTAGAGATGCATTTAGGTTTATTTTAATCTACCTGGAATTTTACTAAAATTTATAACTTTCAGTGTTTTACACACAGGAGAACTGAAGAAGTAGCACAGGGGTTATCTTTAGAATTATTATTTTATTAATTGCTGTATTATAGATGTGAAAGGAGCAGACCTTCACTATGAAACCCATCTCAAAGGTAGCTAGACACCTTCTCACAAACTTTCTTCACTGTCATGTGGAAAGCCTAGGTTGCATTCTCTTGTTGCTGGAAAGGATAGGGAAGTAGGTAAAGGTAATTTCTCAGGATATGCTGAAGATCCTCCTCTTCCGTTTTGTACTCTATAGAGGCATCATATATCCAACTTAGTCTGGGTGAAAAATTTTTCGTGTCCAGATTTATATTGTTCTGTGATGGTTATCAAAGAGTAGGTTTTTAAAAGAGGGACATAAATAAAGAGGAGGTAGGAATTCCTCTTGGAGTGTCGACAGAATGTTACGTAATTTTAAAAATATTTTATAGAGATGTTCATTTTTTTCAAAAATAAAACCACATATTTTCTTTTTGTTTAAAGTAACAGCAACAACTGTTGTGGCCAAGCACAAAAGTGCTGAACTTTAGACTTTTGACCAGATGGCCTTGGATTTCCTCCAGAATTCCAGTCCTTCAGGTTTTGACATCATATGTATTGCAACATCATTATTCTACCAGTAAAGAAGAAATCACTGATATTTTTTTTATTTTTCTGTCGTCATAATTTTTTTCTTGTGCTTTCTTTTCTTTCCTGTGGAAATTAGCTGGTGAATAAAACCAAGTGAATTTAAAAAAAAAACCAACATGAAAGCAAAAAAACTACTTCAAAGAAAAAGGAAGAAAACCCCCAAGAATTGTTAGGAGTCAAACTTGAACTAAGTAAAAAAATACAAATGAAGATATTTCGTGCAGGAATTAGGATTATGCCTCATCACTAATATGTTGAAACAATAACAATATAGGCGTACTGTGATAAACTAAATAGACAGAACAGCTTTAAAAAAATCAGCTGTACCTTAAATGTTCTTTGCAGAATTTCTAAAATTCAATTCATGTTATGGAGAATCGTGAGTTAAATTTGAAAACAAAGTTTTCAATTAAATAGCATGTTCTGCTCCCTTTACTCAAGTGATTTACCCTGTTGAAGCCTGGAAGTAAGGCAAATGGAATTTGGGTCAAAGTCCTGATCCCTTTCCTTCATTCTTTCCCAGTTCTGCAGTAGTAAAAATCAGTAATAAATTCATTGCTGGAAATCCTGAAGTTAGCACGCGTATTATCATGCTTTGGAAACTAGAAAAGTAATTCTGCAATTAAGTGTGGACGTGAAGTAAAATCCTGCTGAGTTGCGTGTTCCTGATTGAGAAGTGCGTAGCAGTTGTCTTGAGCTTTTCCAAAAGCATAGTGGTTTCTAGTAGGAGATGTAAGACTCCAAACTATACGTGCATTGCAATCATAATTTCTCCTATTATTTTTCTTGGTGTTCTTTGCATATCTTTGAACATCCTTGTTTATGTTAGACTCCATTTTAATTTTTTAATATGTCTTGATGAGTCAGCATCACACAAATGAGGCTTCATCAGAGGTTTTGTCAGAGTAAAGGGAACAGAAAATGTATGAAAAAGTCTGATTTGAGGGCGTATTTTCTTGAACTCCAGGAAGAATAGTAATAGAGTTGAAAAGCGATGGTAGCAAAGAGTACATTACAGACCAATCCTTTCTCCTCTACAATAAAAGACCAAAGTATGGCTTGAGAATCAATGGGTATCTGGGAATGCAAATATGTTCAGTTTGGAAGCACTGACATTTGTGATTTCAGGCAGGGGGAGGCATTGTGTTTTCAGGATTTCAGCTGCTGTATTTGACACACCTGCTCAGAAAGTAGAGCGTAATCTTTACAAATGCTGCTCTCTAATTCCAGCTGAGGCAGATCATGGCTACTGGCTGTGCTCCAGGTTTGCATGGCTTATGTTCCCTTTGGGCTTTTTGGGGCTGCCACAATGCTAGCTAGATCCACTTACCTTCAATGACCATGAACTTTCACCCATGTGTAGAAAGAAAAGATGATAGAAATAGATAGGAATTTCCCCAAATGCATGGAAATCTAAATAATTTTAAAACTTACTGCATGCTAAATAAAGCCTTTATTCTTTTTTATTTCCCAGGTTTTAAGAAAACTATTACATTTATGAATGCTTTTTTTAATGTTGGTAATACGCATGAGTTATTGCTGAAACTGTGGAGAGACAGTGAAAATACATGGATTATTGAATTCTGTATTAGGTAAAAGTAAAGCATGACATAAGAAAAATAGAATTGCAGGTATGAAACTCACAAGAAATAGTTGAAAAGAGAAGCAATACATTATTCTTAGAGTACAGCAAAAACTATTCAGTACATTAGTGTTATGTTGAAAAACTGGTTATTGAACACTCAATTTCCTTATTTTCGTGAAGATCACTCTTGAAATTTAGATCACTGTAGTACTATTGTCTTAGTACTTTGATGTGATAATTAATGCTGGTTATTTCATTCAGGGAATGTTGAAGTTTTAATGGCTCTTTTTTTAAAGTTACGTATCTCAGTGTATATCTTATAAGATACAAAAAGTATACTAATTCTTCAAATATTACGTACATTTGTACCTTATATACCTATCTTTGTTTTCTTGCTAGCAATATCAGGATTACTTATGATTTCTAAATAAACTTATTCAAATGTTTTCATGGAATTATATTTATAGTAATTTGGCTGGACTCTGCTATGTGTGAACTGGACAAGAGGATTGTGATTTTGAGGGAGGTGTAAATGGAAGAAGAGTTTGACCAAATATGATTAATGATGAAATGAAAATCCTTCTGGGTTTGACCTTGTAACTTGTTTGTAACTTGGTATCTTTTAAATGCTATTTTTCATTCTATGTTTCTTTTTCCAGACCTTTATAGTATTGAATAAAGGGAAGGCAATATTCCGATTCAGTGCCACCTCTGCCCTGTACATGTTAACTCCTTTCAATCCTCTTAGAAAAATAGCTATTAAGATTTTGGTACATTCATATCCTTTTCAAGTGGTTAGTCTAAAACTGTAGTGGATGAGATGTTACTTAGTATTTAAATCATTCTCTGGCACATATCCCAGGATCAATATGATCTATAGTGCTTTGTCCCTCTTCTCTCTACTATTTCTGTCTTCTGTTCTTTTTCTTATTCCCTTTTCACATTTGTGTTCATTGCTGGATCTTAATATAGTAATCTCAGAAGCCAGACAACCAGTCATCGTCCTTTACAATTTCTTCCTGTGTCTTTTTTCTTCCCTCACCTATTTTTCCCCTTCCCTCTTATTTTTCCTATAATCATCACATCTTTTTTCATCTTTTCCCCTCCTCCACATTTTTCATAAACTGCAGATATATTGCTCAAAATACTTTCAGTTCTTCACTGACGCTTTGTGTTAAAAATCAAATTTTTGATCCCAGGTTTGTGCTTGTATGAATATTTAGTGAAAATATGGTTTCATTATTCCTTTTCATTTTCTGATTCAGATCACAATTGCAGAAGGATAGGTTGATAAAACAGCTTAGGTTTCTTGTTTTATTATACATTCTCAGTCTTATATGTATCTTACCGGTCTATTTTATTTCTTGATCATTATTGCATTATGCACTCGTAATCCTGTAGATGTTTTAATTTCAGTCTTCAAGCAGGTCGTGAGATTTCCACATTGCAGGTAGAGATTTGCAAAGCTAAATGATCATAATGACTTACCTATTTTGTCTTTTTCAGTGTTTTGATAGCTGACTATAGTAGGCATCCCACTGGTCTGATCCCAAATGCTGATATGAGCAATGAGGGCGTTGACTTCAGCAAGTCTGCTTACTTAAGGAACAAATACAAATGTTTGCACACTTAGATTTTACAAGAGTCTAACATAAGGACACAGAAAATAGTTTTGTGTGTAGCATTACATACAGGGATCCTAAGATCATGTAGAATAAATCTTGAAAGGATTTTTTTCAATCTTGGTGTAATGGAAGTCTGATAATTACAATTGCTGTTATGTGTTGGATGTTGTTATCAATGGCTAGCCTACAAATTACTTCAGAATCAGTCATGACACTACATAGCCTGTTTTGTATTTGCTTGCTACAGGTGTCATTACAAATAATTATTTGTCAATTATGTGACACTCCCTAGCATGTTATAGAGCATTATTCAATTACATGGAATAATGGAAGATCATGGGACTGAGATGGTGGTGAAGAGCTAGAGTCACCAAGGTCAGAATGTTAAAAAACATTGTTTAAAATTGTGGGAAGGTATATTCTAGTTATTTCTCCACTGATGAAAGAATAGTGAGGATTTGCAACTCTGAGAGGACATTTTATCAAAAAGGTTTTTAAAAGCCTATGTAAAATACAGGCTTGTGAAACACTCATTTTTTATGTTTTTTAAAATACCTTTCTTTCTCTTCTGCTCCGTTCATATATGAATTACATAGTGAGAAGCTAGATTCTGAATAAAGGATTTGAAATATATTTACTGAGCAGAAAACCCGAAGAATTGTTGAATGTAATGCCACAGTTGTTTGACAGTTCAGAAGGCAGACGTATTTACTGTCGCTTGAAGTTTTTTTTCATTAATGTAGACATGCAAAAAAAACTTCTTGAGGGGAACCTCACAGTACTTCCCACCCCGTTATACTTGGATTTCTATTTAGGCACCGTGTGAACGTGCATTTCAGTTACAGAAGCTAAAGCTCTTCTCAAAATCGAGCTTTGCCCTCTTTCTAGTTTTAGGTGATGGTGCCATCATGTGGACATTTTGTGCATCGTCATTGTGGTTTTCATTTTGGTGTTTGTATTTTCATTTCTAAAAGAAGTTTGTCACCAGTCTTGAGTGTGAAAGGTTGTAGATCCAGAGCAGTTCTGTTAAAATCAATGAAATTATTTATGTCTTGGACCTGTTCTGGAATTCTGTTTAGATTTCTTTTTTTGAGAATATCATATGCCTTCCCCTCCACCAACATTTATATTACAAAAGCCATATATAAAGCAAACGGTAATAAAATACTTTTCTCCCTAAAATTTCCCTATGCTCTCTCCTACTATGTGATAATTAGCTTTCAATATATGTATTATAACGATAAGCAAAAATGTTGATACATGCCAAATTTTATGGTGAAACATAAAAGAAAAGTGAAGAAAATGTATTTTTCACTGTTTTGTATGCATGAAGTAGATCAGATTTGTCTAGATCATCCAAAACAAATGCTTTTTGTGTTATTGCACTAAATTAGAAGCTACTACTTCAAACTTTCACATTTTTATTCAAAAGAAAAAAATCACCTAAGGTCTTCTTAAAATTAAGGGTTGGGGTGTTTTTTTCTATCTTTCAGATTTTCTAATTTTTGTATGTGTTTGTTCTCTTTTAGCAATAAAGCAGTGACTGTGGAAGCTTTAACATATTCAGGGCTTTTCCCTGAGTGTTAACAGAGCAGTGGAGGGATAAATAGCTCCTGATAGTGGAAATCTGCCAAAGCAGCATGTTATTTGATACTCTTTTTGTGAGATTTTCTGGCTTACATTCCTTAACTCTTAACCTACATTATTCAGCATGCTTATCATGTGCACTATTTTGACCAACTGTGTATTTATGACCATGAGTAACCCTCCAGACTGGACAAAGAATGTAGAGTAAGTTAAATGGATTTTCTTTGAATAATATTCAGTAATCTGAAATAAACTGCTGTAAATTATTTTATATTAGGATGGCATGCACTGGCAGCAACTACCTTGTTGGCGTATCCTTTCAACAGGTATTCTGATGCTAGTTCCTTCTATGTAATATTAAATACATATATTTTACAACACTTGCCTCATTACAAGTTGTTCAATGTCCATCCTCTGTTTGCAGTACTAGATGGGGAATGTAAGAAGAGAAGCTAGTCTTATGACCATGCAAAAAAGTGGATTATAAATATTTTCCACTGCATTCTATGTTACGTCTGTGCAAGAATGTGGGGAAATACACTCTTCCATCTCTATTGCAATAACCGCTACAGATAAAGGGATTGTCTAATGGATGGCTGTGTTCACCATAGTGCAGCTTTCCTTTACCAAAGACAATCTAACAATGGAAAGCTTGTATGAAAAATAAGCTATTAAATAAGTGTTTAAATGGTTGGCTAATCTTCCCATAGGAAGAGAAGAGGTCCAATATGATGTCAACTACTTGGTGCCGATACACAATTGATGCATATTTTGTGATAGTTCCAAGGCTGTAGACCAGAGTGTGAAACACTGCTCTTCATGGTGCTTCATTTTTGCAATAGCATTTTATGCTTCTGCTTCTTCTTCATTCCGAACTGCTTTGGATGATACGTACCTGTTTAATCTTCAGTAATCAAGAGTGAAATCATAGGGCTATTAAAGTCAGTGGAGGCATACTCATTTTGAGTTCAATATGAACATATATGTATTCAGGATGTCTAGCATATAGTAAATATTTATGAATAAAGATAGCTAGCTTGAATATTTCTTCATGTCATTATATTGTGCCATTTAGATACACAACAGAAGTCCTCATCTGTTGAGTAATGTTGTGCAGGGAAGAAATTTTTTAGTAATTGAACTGAAAAAAATCACATTGGAAAATTGGTTTCAGGTTGGCTCAAGTCTGAAAGCCAGTTCAAGCCTTTTAAACAGTTTAATTTGAATTCTTTTCCATTAAAGATATAAATGAAACTAAATTTCAAGATGACATCATTTGGAGATAGAAAATTGAAATTACTCAGAATGCCAGAATTAAATATTTTTGCTTTTTACATTTCAACCACATTTTTTAGTCAAAATGAGTAGCTGAATTTTATTGGCATTTGTAAATATTTTTGGTTGTTCTTGCATAGGATTTTGCATCTGAAAACACTCGTTTCATTCCAGTACTATGCCTGTCTTGCTGAAGGTGAAGTACTGGATACACCTACTCTGTAACAAAGTCAGTGGGGACTGATGAGGGTTGGCACATTGCCAGCTCATGGTAATAAGCAACATTTCAGCACAAAAATAACATTGAAGAAAGAAATTTTTAGTCTGGAAGCAACTTCTGAAATCCTAACATAATCCATCTGTGTGTTTTGTTATAGCATGGATTCAGATTGGACATAAACATGCACCAATGAAGTAACCGGGAATTTTGTAACTGTCTCATTGGTATAGATTATAGAATTTGAACTTAAGCTATGGGTTGTCATTTAGTATTTTAATCATAATTTGATTCCTCCTTCCGTATGGTATAAATTCTGCAGACATTTAAAGTTGGTTGTAACTTTCATTAAATTCTTGTGCCACTTAAAGAGAAGAAAATGAGAATAAAGCAACTAGAAAGCATAATGTGTAAAGATAACGTGTGTGTTTCTATAAACTGTCTTGCATATTTTCCTCAGATACACATTCACTGGAATTTATACCTTTGAATCACTTATTAAAATTCTTGCAAGGGGCTTCTGTTTAGAAGATTTTACATTTCTTCGAGACCCATGGAATTGGCTAGATTTCACTGTCATTACATTTGCGTAAGTCTTCTACTTTTTTTTTAAATAAAAAAAAAATCTTTCTGATAGCATGAAATTAGTGACTAAAAATTGCCTCATATTTTGTCAGCCAGAACATTTGGAGCCTGGACTTCCTGCGGTTTCAATATGTTTCTTCTACCTCTTTTACACATTTTAGTATTTCTAACTAAGCATGTGCTGCAGAGGCCAGCATGGTGTGCCAGCCCGTTAGGATTGTGAATGCCATCAGCCTGAACTGTTCATATCCTGTCTCCTTTCTGCATACTAGAATTAAAGGAATCCTTTTGACTTCCTGCTATAAGCTGACCAAATTAGGTTTCAAACATCAAGTCAATGTGGTTTATTTTGATAAAACTTAATTTAATTTTATGGTCAGAAGCATATTTATAACACAGGCAAAATACAGAAAACGGTGAAGAGGTCTTGATCAAAGACCCAAGCAAATAGGATAAAATCTGCCTCAATTCTGAGTAACTGTGATTTAATCCTACAGGTATGTAACAGAATTTGTAAACCTAGGCAATGTTTCAGCTCTTCGAACTTTCAGAGTATTGAGAGCTTTGAAAACTATTTCTGTAATCCCAGGTAAGAAGTAGTTGGTGTGAGGTGTTAGGCCCCTCGTATCTCCAGCTGTTATTTGTGTGCTGTCATTGTGTTTGTGTGTGAACTCCCCTATTACAGATATGTGACAGAGTTTGTGGACCTGGGCAATGTCTCAGCGTTGAGAACATTCAGAGTTCTCCGAGCTTTGAAAACAATATCAGTCATTCCAGGTGAGAGCTAGGTTAAACACTGAGGCTGACTTTTGTTCTACAAAGGCTGTACTCATGTTTTTAAAGCATAAGCCTTGTTTGCTACACATTGTTAACAGAAAAGCAGGAATCAAGACATGTAATTTTATTTAAATTGATTCTTGCTTTTCTTATATTAGTTGTATTTTCTTTTCAAAAAAATCAGCCTTTGAGTTTAACAAATTCTTGCATGAGATATTTGCAGTAAACAGCCTATATGATTTGCATCTTATGACATCGAGCTTTCCTTTACATGTTTTAAATATAAGTTAATTTTAAGCTTTCATACTGATGCAAATTTTATCATTTATTGCAGGCACTTGATATAGCAACTTAATTCAGTTTTAAGTCATGTATAAAAAATTAAACTCTAAAGGATAGCATGGGCCATGCATGGGGTATTGTTTTAAAGATGTCTTTCTTCTCCAAACCATCACCCCTCTTATATTGTAAGATGATATCATTCAAATATGCACTTATAATGTCTTTATAATGGGTTTATGAATGCAGAATACTTTTTAAAAGGTTCATATAAGAAAGGTTTGGGCAAGAAGCATCAGCAAAAGCAAACGATGCTTTTCTATGTAGGGTTGAGATATAGCATGAATAATAAAATCACTCGTTTTGGCATAGACAATGTGTTTGGTATTATCTACTTTTTATTTCTGTACACTGTAAAATAAGCATAAACTTACAGCTTTTCATTCATCTTCACAAGTAATAAGGCTTTTCATGAAAATTATTGTATCACAAACATTAGACTCAGTTGTCATTTTGCATGAAATCTTTATCTTGTCAGGAAAAATCACATGATTTTTTTGTGTGTTTAGTATCTGTTTAACATCATAATAAAAATCTTTTCTCTTTGCAGGCTTGAAGACTATCGTGGGAGCCCTAATTCAGTCTGTGAAGAAGCTCTCAGATGTTATGATCCTGACTGTGTTTTGTCTGAGTGTATTTGCAC
Organism: Gymnogyps californianus; assembly: GCF_018139145.2. Classification (NCBI taxonomy): domain Eukaryota; kingdom Metazoa; phylum Chordata; class Aves; order Accipitriformes; family Cathartidae; genus Gymnogyps; species Gymnogyps californianus. The sequence goes on along the minus strand of NC_059477.1, from coordinate 23,577,024 downwards.
TAATAGGGCTGCAGCTGTTCATGGGCAACTTGAGGAATAAATGCCTGCAGTGGCCTCCAGACAATTCTACTTTTGAAACAACTGTTATTTCCTACTTTAATAGCTCTATAGGTGAAAATGGTACATTTATTAATACAACAATGACAACATTTAACTGGGATGAGTACATCGAAGACAGAAGTAAGAGTTAATTAAATCATCTACTGCATTGATTTTCTGGAATTTTTTTAAACAGATACAAAAGCATCAGTATCTTTCTGTTGCATTTAAAATGGTGTAATCTGGCCAAGAGACAGAAAAGCACTCATTTTGTGTAGTAAATAAAAGAACAGTCGTAATGTAGTTTAACATACTCATAATATTGTACTGGGTACCAAAATATCTTTTATTTTTTAATGAATATGACTTTTAGAGTAAATCTACATTGCAGCACAAAGCAGAAATTTCCATGCTAGCTTCAAGCCTCCTGAAATAGTGTGACAGTCCTAATATGGGATCTGAAATCGTATAGCTACATTAGTGCAAGATAATGCCCAATATCATAAATCCACATTTGAATGTCAGTTAGCTCATGAATCCTGCCACAGCATGTAAATGCAGCTGCGTTGTTTCTTCTGGAACTTGGTGAGTGTCTCTGCACCACACTCCCTTGCACAGCACAGACATGCCTTTATGAGAATACTGGTGATTTATCCCATGCTTCTTATTCTAGCAAAATAAGAACTAGGTTCCATATTATGTATCTTTAAATTTGTTTCTTATCTGTGGAAAATCAAGAAATTAGCATTTTGGTCTCCTTTGTACCTCATAATACAGTATTTTCACCATTTTAGGTAGTTAGTGTCAGTACTGTGTTAACAAAAATTGTTTTAAAATTCAGATAGAACAACTCTGAACATATCTATAGTAGATTGCTATTCTGTCTTTCATAATGGTAAATAGCTTCAGTCTCTCCTATTTATCTATTCAGTCCCTCCTATTTATTTTAGTGTATTTAGGGTTTTAACTTTGTAATTAGGCGTAATCTTAGTGTTTTTATAAAGTCTGTATAAATGTTGTAACTGATGCCTGTATCACTGAAAGTTAGGAAACCTCAGTTTAACAGCTAAATGCTTTTGGATCCAAGTCTCATTGCCTTATAATCTTTTAATATACTTATCGTCTCAGCATGCTTGTAGTATCATAGAAATGTCATCTTGGAGAAGATTTTGGATGATAACCTATTCTTAAAAACATCTGAAGAACAGATTCCATTCCATTCCCCTTTATCTGCTTCTGGTACTACATCACACAAATAGAAAGTTTTTTCTAAATATCTGACCTAAATTTTCCTAATTTCAGATTGAACATATTACTGCTTCTCCTGTAGACTTAGAAATAAGATAATCGTAGACTACTTTATATTAGTCTTTATGGTATTATAAAACTGTTATGTTCTTTATTTCTGGTCTTTTCTAAACCAAGCAATCCTATTTTCTGTTTTGCATTTTCTAGACCTATTTTCGCATTTTTTTGCTTTTTTGGACTCTTTCCAATTAGTCTGGGATTTTGGTTTTCCTTTTTTGCTTGGTTTTTTTGTTATGGTTTTTGTGTTTTTTTTTTTTTTTTTTAATGAGATGCTCAAATCTGGTATTTACTCCTCTAATAAAGGTACAAATTAGAAGTAATTACCTCATGTGCCATATATGCAACATTCCTATTAACACATCTCTAAATTACATCATTTTTATATCAGCACCGTATTGTTGATTCACAGTCAACTTGCAGTTCATGACAGTCACTGCATCTTTTTGTACAGCAGTGGCTGTGGCCAGATCCTGTCTATTTTGCATTTACGTATTTGATTTTGCCTTGTCAACTGTAGCATTTTCCACTTGTCTCTACTGAAATAAATCCAATTGCTTTTGGACCAGCTTGTCAGTTTGTAAAGGTCATTCTAAATTTCAATCATCTTCTCTCCTAGCTTGATGTCTTCAGAATACTTGATGCATTTTTTCTATTACTTCATGTCTTGAGTTGGTAATGAAACTTGTTATGAAAACCGTGTATAGCACAGATCCCTGGAGGATCATCAGAAAGATGCCCTTATGAATTGACATTAGGCCACTGGCGACTGCTCTCTGAGAATCTTTTTTCAAGTATTTTGTGATGATTCCAGCCAGAACATATCTCCTTTATTTGCTTATGAAAGTGTCGTGTAGGACTTGTACCCATGACTGTTGTCCTGTTATTCGGTTGGCAGGAGAAAGGAATAGTTTTATGTATGGCATATTTTTTATAAACTCATATTGACTATTTTTATTACTTTATCATTATAATCTTTGTATTGAAATATTTATTATTTAAATGTTTTCCAAAATAGTGGGCTAAGAGTTGAGCTGACTGGATGGTTTAACTGGATCCTCTGCTTACCAGAGGAGGAGCTGTGCCACATAAGAATGTGAGTTAGGCCCACACACAATCTTGGAAATCCAGCTTGGAGCCTATCTGCATCTTTAAACTTTTTAAGCTTTTTAAGTAGGGGTTAGATCTCTCACAGGACGTGACTATGTGAGCACCGGAATGTCTGAAAATCCAGTTTTCTTATCTGATATCTGAGAATAGATTGCAGATACATAAGTTATGCACATAATCTCTCTCTCTCTTTAAAATAAGCAGATTTTATGCTGTCTCTATCGTATACTGGTAGTGACAGAGTAGAAGCAGTCAATAGGAACTGGTTGCAATTCCCTGCTTGTCTCTTTAGCATTAGCCCTCAGTTAGTCCGTGCCAGCTAAGCTAGTCCATGCCAGCTAAGCTAGTCCATGCCAGCTGGCAGTGAATCTCAAGGAACCATCTGCTTCCTGGGTACAGCCAGAACATACCTAATTTTGGCAACTTTAGCTTAATATGCCACCTGACCCAAAAATCTCCACTAGAGATTCCCATTTTACCACAAGAATCCCAAACTAGGAATTGATGGCAAATTGGTTTTCCCTTTCTGCCTCAAAGCAGAAGAAAGAAAAGAAAAGAATGTGCCGGGGGCTTTTAAGACTTCCGTCTCTTTAAATTATATTTTACCTCATTTTAATAGTTAGCCTATTAACAAAGGAATCATTATATATTGCAGTTAAACTGTTTGTTAGCTCTGCTTATTTCTTTAAAGTGTAAAAGTCTATATCATTGCTCAATTTCTGTTAGGTATAAATGATCTCTTTCTCATCACATTTTTAATTTGTTTTTTTTAAAAACAGATCATTTCTACTTCTTGGAAGGACAAAATGATGCTCTGCTGTGTGGCAATAGCTCAGATGCAGGGTAAGAAAACGGTCATCATTTTTCATTATGCATCAAGAAAAAATAATTAGCTACTTAGAATAGCTCAGGTGGTCAACTTTAGTATCAGCTGTACCATAGAGCTGCAAATTACCGATGTTTTGCAATTGAAGCTGTACCTAAATATAACCATCTATGTGATTTGAGTTTACACAGGCACTTTCATCAGCATCTTAGGCTAATTTTGTAAAGGTAACCACATGAATGCTATGTGCATAAATGTTGCTGCTGGCTTGCTGACAACTGTTTATCATCAACCATGCTAGTTGACATTCTTCTCTTGTCCTGGTGGAGATGTGTTGATATGACAAATTGTGGGGAAGGGTAGATTACTATTAGTTATATTATTAAAGCATTGAAATATCATTAGGAAATGGAATTAAAAATTGAAAACCAATAAGATATATTTTTTTATCTTAGGTATGTAGAATAAAATTTTACTTGTTCATAATTTCATTAGCAACTGGTACTCCTGAACAATTTTGTGATTTACTATAGCATATCGTAATTTAGAGTAGTTGTTAAAAATAGCATTTCCTCTTCTTTTGTAGTCAATGTCCAGAAGGATATATATGTGTGAAAGCTGGTAGAAACCCCAACTATGGCTACACAAGTTTTGATACATTCAGTTGGGCATTCTTGTCACTGTTTCGATTGATGACTCAGGACTTTTGGGAGAATCTTTACCAGCTGGTGAGGACTTACTAAATAAACAGCACCATCACCAATACCATTACTACATAGTACTTGCATAGTTATTTTCATTCACGTGTCCCTAAGGCCTTTGGGACAGAAATCATCTTTTATTTCATATATGTAAGCTGTCTAAAACAATAGGGCCCTTGTTCATGATTTAGGTTCCCATGTGCTACTCAAATACATAATAAGAAATAGCTGCTATTTTATGAAGGTGGTTAAGCATTATTGTTTCTTTTCACAAATGAGTAAATGAACTTAAGTTGTTAAAGCTTCTTACCCAAACATGCTGTAAATAGATGCTAGTTAAATTGATTTGTAGTCTAGTACAAATATGTTGTCTTTGAAAAGGTTACATCTTGTCCCTGAACTACACGTATCCTTAACCTGAAGGACAGTGATGTTGTGCAGCGTGACATTTTGTATACTGCACTGTCTTTGTGGCATTGTAGTTTGGGACTGATGAGACAAGAAGGTAAGATGCTGGTTAGTGGCCCCACTACTGTTAGATTTAAAGGCTATAATATAGACATATAGTGGGAGCAGCAACTGCTACTACAGATTCTCATTGGTAGAAGTTCTGAATTATTCAAGCTACAGAATCTTATTTACCTTGACCATAGTAGACGCAAAACTTGGATTTTTGCACATGTAGCCAGGATATAATACTATTTGTATATAGAAAAAGTAACTAAATAATCTTGTGCTAACACAAAGCAATCTTATAATGTATTTCTAGATTATAACACAGATGCTGCCATATTATGCAACAGTATTTAAAAGTCTGCTAAAAATGTGTATTATCTCTTTTTCTCCAGACACTGCGTGCTGCTGGGAAAACATACATGATATTTTTTGTTTTGGTCATTTTCCTGGGTTCTTTCTACCTGATTAACTTGATCCTGGCTGTGGTTGCCATGGCCTATGAAGAACAGAATCAAGCAACCATGGAAGAAGCAGAGCAGAAAGAGGCAGAATTTCAGCAAATGCTGGAACAACTGAAAAAGCAACAGGAAGAAGCTCAGGTATCCCTGTAAAGTAAAATTCCTTCTTCCATTCATGATTGTGATCGGATGCTTTATGTCCACATATGAGAATACTTTTACTCCCCTACTCCTAACAATATATTACCTTCAGTCTTATAAATTCCTTCATTTTGCAAACAATCTTTATTGTTTTCCATTGCACTGTTTCTGCTGGCTTGAGTGAACCTGTTAATTTGTGACAAAAATGATAACTAATAAGCTAGAGTACTGGATTTTCAAAATGGAGATGGAAATTAACTTTTTTACTGAGCACTTGAACAAGTTGCCCAGAGTGCTTGTGGAATCACCATCCTTGGAGATAATCAAAAGCCATCTGGACATGGTCCTGGGCAACCTGCTTTAGGTGACCCTGTCTGTGCTGGGGAGTTGGACACGATGACCTCCAGAGGTTCCTTTCCAACCTCAACTATTCTGTGATTCTGTGAAATGGAGATGGACATGTGGGAAAAAAGCCCCCAGGTATTCTGTTTATTTAAGTAACAGAAGCAAAACTATCGTAGGTACTGTGGGAGAAATATTTTGCTTCAGCAACATTTGGCTTTTTCTACTCCTTCCCCAGCTCTCACAGCAGAAAGCCATAGTTTTCCAGTTTTAAAGAAAACTGGAAAAAGTGGAGAAACTGGAGAAAACGCTTCTGTGGTACAGACATCATGATTACATACTGCTTTGAAATTCCTTTTCATTTTTTGAAGATTCTGAAATCTTTAATAGGATAATTGATAATGTCTGCTTGGCATGTGGCCACATAGAGCAGAAGTTGAACTATGTCTTCCATGTAAGCACATGACTAAAGTCAGCAATAGGGCTTTTTTGTTTGGTTGGTTAGTTGGTATCTGTTTTTTTTTTTTACCACAACTTGTAAATAAATGTTAATCAAACGTTCCACAAATGTTTGAAACTTCAAACAGCAACAGGTCTCTAATAGCCTGCAGTTTAACTCAAATATCTGATTATGATTTGCAAAACTGAGATAAACAATGTTACACCAGATCTTTAATAGACTAGAAAGTATTCAAAATCCAGCAAAATGGTATAAGAAAGCGTTGCTTCCTGTTAACAGGGATTTTTCCTGTTGTTTGAGCCTTGACTCCCTACTTTTACATAGTATTTCAGGTGAAAAATTCATTGCAACATATTACTCCAATCTAAAACAGATGCTCGTTAACTTGGTTGTCTCACAGCACAGTTTTCCCTTGGCCTGCTCTAACTCCTGGTTTGTGGATCAGTGGGAAATTATGGTTCCTGTGGTATTTCACAAATTATACTTGTTATGATATGCTGGGTTCAGTGAAGTGGGATCATTGATTTTATTTCAAAATCATTGTTTTTTTAAGAATGGCAATAAATTTGAAATAGTGAGTGGTGTGTGTTTGTATAAATATTGTAAATTGCATATGTGCTTGTACGTATAGGCAGCAGCAGCAGCTGCAGCAGCTGACTCAAGAGATTATAGTGGAGTAGGTGGAATAGGTGGATTCTCCGAAAGTTCTTCTGAGGCATCAAAACTGAGCTCAAAGAGTGCTAAAGAGAGGAGGAATAGAAGAAAGAAGAAAAAGCAAAAAGAACAATCTGAAGGCGAGGAGAAGGATGGGGAAGAATTTCACAAATCTGAATCAGAGGAAAGCATCAAAAGGAAAGGTTTCCGATTTTCCATTGAGGGGAATAGACTGACATACGAAAAGAGATTCTCTTCCCCACACCAGGTACCATAGTATTATTACCTCTTAAACACCTTTGTTGTCTACTCATCATATAAACAAAACCCTGTAAAGTAGGTTGGTCAATTCTTGCAAAAGATACCACAGATTCTTTAATATCTTAAATCAAAGTATGACCTAGTTAATGCCAAAGATGATACTGTAAGAATTGGACAGATTTTGTCTTTATTCTGAATTTATGTGTGAAAAATCAAAACAATGTGTATTAATTAAAATTAGTTGTATTTCAAGTTTCTTAATGAAAATGGACCTATTTCCCCATCAAGATGGATGTATTCAGCATGATCAGTGGCTTCAAAATTTGGTGTACACATACAAAGGAATTTCATGTTTAAATGAGAAAAGTACTAAATTTGGGATGCAAAATCCCAGTAGAAATTGCATAAACGTTCATGTGAAATTTGACAAATTAATTGATGTGAAACTATTAATTGTGTTATCTTAAAGAAGGTGGAAATATGTGTGGCAATGTGTCCTTGCATGTGTTCTCTTACATTGAAACACCAGTGACTCAGAGTGCCATCTGCATCTCCCATCCAGACATTGATTTCATTTGATAGTTTTATTATGTTATCCCTTCTACAGTTTTCAGAGCTCCTCTTCATTTGCCCACCTCTGACTCTCCCCTCAGCACTTCAAGTCCAGATCTCACATCCATTCTGTCCTTTTTCTGCCCCTTTGTGTGCCTCAATATGCTTCTTCCTTTTATCCCCACCTTCTCAATTCTCCCTGGTCTTTATGACTTGCTTTCTCCCTCTTTTTAGTCACTATTACTAAACTCATTCCTTCCTTTTTAATCCTCTTCTGTTACTGTCTCTGGAAAGCCTGTTTCATCCCTAAATAGATCATGAGCATTCATATTCTCTTCATGTATCACTTTCTCCAGCTCCCATTCTCAAAGCAGCTCAGACCTCTTCATCCAATATTTTCTTACTAAGGACTGTCCTCTTTAGATCAGACTGTGGTGGGAATATAATGTTTCTAGCTTCCTATTTCTGCAAAGTTAACTCCTCCTTCCGCTTCCTTAACGTACTTCCTTTTTTAATAGTACTGCATCCTTTTTTTTTTCCCCCTCCCTTGGTCTGCCACCATTTTATGTTGTTAACTGTCTAACTAATCTCTGTAAGACTTCATTGCTGAATTTAGTTATTCATGATTCATTCTGTTCCTTATACAAATTTTCACACCTATATCCATTGACTTCAACTTCATATTGAAGACCCATCTGATCCCTTAGGTGCATATTCTTGCTTGTGTCTTCATTGAAACTGCAGCTCACTTCATCCATCTTGTAAGAAATGAAGCATTCCTCATACAAATTTCTTCTCTTACCTTTTCATCTCCAAGTTCATTTACAGCTGTTTACTATGACAGTCTAGCAATCCCCTCCCCTCTGGTTTTCCAACCCTAGTTCCTTTTCACTCTGGGTTCTAGCCACTAAACAGAAATTCCACTCACCGGTTTTTAGTGACCTTTTCCTAGACAAAACTCAGGTTTACATCTCATCTTTGACATTTTCCTTGACATTTCACTTGGCTTCAATGTAACTGACCATTATGTTCTTCTTGGAAAACTTATTCTTCCTAACATTCATGATTTCGTTTCCTCTCAGTTCTCCTGGTTTAGTTGTGCTTTAGAAGATCGTTTTACCCATCTGAGTTTTCTAAGGGATTTCCACAAGGCTTTTGCTAGTTCCCTTCTCTCTCTTTTTCTTTTTTCTTTTTTTTTTTAAACTCTAGTCTGGACCCACAACTGTGAATCCTGTGAAGCATTTTTAACTTGGACCTCTTTCCATGTTCCAATTACTGCTGTATTCATCAAGAATGTTGTTGCAAAGAGCACTAACCTATCTCATTGCTTTTACCTAATTTGCTAGTAAAAGTATCTACCTAAAGATATTTTTTTAATACCATAAAACATACTGTACCTAAAGTTCCTGCCAGGCCGCCTTGTCTACTTACAGTAAACAAGTCAAGTCCCAGCTTTGACTGACCCATGCCAGCATCCATAACCTCCTGTGAAATTTTCAAACTAGTTGCTTTGAGCTCTTTCTGGTATGCTGCCCCTCATGCTTGGAAGAAGCTCCCATGAGTTTCCACAGTACACTTCATTGCTTTCCTCAAATCCCTCTTTAAAACTCTCTTTTACCATGCTGCCTACAGAAAGCTTGACAGGGAAGTGACTTCAGGTGAGCTAAGACTGCTATTTATCATACCCATCAATTTTGCCCCCTTGTATTCCCTCTCTTTTTGTATCCATCTGTTGTGTTACACTTAGATGATAAGTTCTTTGCGGAGTGCCTTTTTGTTCTCCATTTTGCAGTACCTAGAACAATGGGGCTCAGGTCCATAAAGATAAGTTGCAGAAAAGAAACAAAGACACTACTTTGTTATGTATCATCTCTGCTGTTCATAGAGGTCTTGGGTGAAATCAGATGCTAATGCTAATCAATGAAGTCAAGAGAATCACTGATATGAATTAAAGTTAAGAATATGTATAATTATTTGCAAGAGCAGAGCATTATTTTGACTCTGATCCTGAAAAGATCCTCCCATAGCAGAACATTTACTCACATGAGTAAACAGATGAAGATTAGTGAGACTGTTCATACAAAATTATAGGCATGGCTTTGCATATTCAGGATAGCTAAGACTCTAAAAAAGAAATAAAAACCTTATTGTGGCCTACTTGACTAGTATCTGAAAAAATATGTACATTTTTTTAAACTAGGCAGTATTTGGGAGCTACCTCTGTGTGCAGACTGAGTCACAGGAAATTTGCCTAAAATTTTATTTACTCAGCCTGTTAGACTAATGGCAACCTGAGGTAAATAGTGTCTAGATGTGCTTACTCAGTTTATGAACAGTTGGTAATAAAACAGGCAGAACGGCAGAGGAAACAATTCTGTCAAGCAATTTCTTTTACTCTAATTAAACCAATTGATTTCATATATCCAAAGTAGTAAAATAACTAGTCTTTGTCTGTCACTTATGTGCTCTTTGTTTACTACCCAAAAGGGATTGTATTGGGGGGGCTGTACCAGTTCATTTCTTTGTAGATGACCTTACCTTTTAAGACATATTAATACTGTGGTTTTTTCCTCTGTATGAAAACATTATATTTAAAAGGATTTTCATCTGATGATAATCATTGTTTTTATTTGCCTACAGTCTTTGCTGAGCATTCGTGGCTCCCTGTTTTCCCCAAGGCGCAACAGCAGAACAAGTCTTTTCAGCTTCAGAGGTCGAGCAAAGGACGTAGGATCAGAAAATGACTTTGCTGATGATGAGCACAGCACTTTTGAAGACAATGAGAGCAGAAGAGACTCTCTGTTTGTTCCTCATAGACATGGTGAACGGCGCAACAGTAACATTAGTCAGGCCAGTAGGTCATCCAGGACAGTACCTCCACTTCCAGCAAATGGGAAGATGCACAGCACTGTGGATTGCAATGGAGTAGTTTCTTTAGTCGGTGGGCCGCCAGCTCTGACGTCACCTACTGGACAGCTTCTGCCAGAGGTGATGATTGATAAAGCAGCCACTGCTAGCAATGTAAGGAAGTCTGCAATAGCTCAGGCATGATGTCCTCTCCCTGTATGATCAGCTACTGTTTCTACAAAATTTAGTCACTTGGGAATTATTCCCTTTCTGGCCAAGCTGTGAATACTCCTTTCATATATTCCAGTTATAAGCTAAAGTAGAAGCTGAAATTGTCTAGCTCTCATTAACTATATATGTGAAAATATATGCTAATTTACTGGGAATTAACAGAATAGCATAGTAAGCCATTGAATAAATGTAGTATGTGTAGTCTTACACCCGTTGATTCATTATGCTGAAGACTTAACTGGAAGGTTCTGTATTCATATATCAGACAGGATCTCAAAAAGAAAAAAAAATTAATTATATTTATTTAATGGAATATATTAAATGAGTATTTAACTTCCCACTGACCATATATGAAACTTTTGATATAACACTGATAGTACAACTTACATGGGCTGTGATAGTGTTCCTGTAACATAGTTAATTTTTCTGGGTTTTTTTTGGGGAGATGTCAACATTATTAAATATTTTTTCTTTTATTTTGTTTGAGAACATGTGCTAGGAAATTGATAATTTATTCTAAATTAAGAGTTATCTTAAGAAAATACACTTACTCTTTGTGCTTTTACTGCTAGCTGTGTGGGCTGTGCATTTTCATGTTTGGAAAAAGACTTCACTGCCTAATCAGATATTTACAGCAGAGCTCATTGACAAGCATTGTGAAACTTTTTATAGTCTAAAAACTGTTCATAGACTGAAATCTGTTTTAACGTCTCAGCCCTGTTTCAGCAAAGTCCTTGAAAACATATTCTTTAAGCACAAGAGCAATCCTACTGATCTATTTGACTATTTGCTATATACAAAGTTAGGCATGCATTGGTCTATTGCGAAACCACGACATAAAAGGAGCATGGTGCAGGACAGCAGAGCGTTTTAAACCATTATACTTCTATAATAATTTATAGTGTTATTAAATGAACCATCAATAGGCTATTTTATCAGTGTTTTATTTTCAGGGCACTACTACAGAAACTGACTTAAGAAAGAGACGGTCTAGTTCTTATCATGTTCCTATGGACTACCTAACAGATCCTAGTGCAAGGCAAAGAGCAATGAGTATAGCCAGCATGCTTACAAACACAATGGAAGGTATGTAACACAGAATTTTTGGATGAGAATGCCATAAAGTGCTATGAAATGTATGATACATTAAGTAGTAGTGGTGTTTTAAGGCAGCTATTTCAGCCTAAAGGGTACAGGCAAGATGAGATTTGTATATAGAGGTAGTATTTTTTTTTTAAAGATGGACTGATATATTTGGAAAAGCAGTCAAGCTTTCAATATACTCATAGGTTTGAGGTGGAAGCAGCAAACTTCCAAGTTAAATGCAAGCAGAAAGCAATTGATCAATGCAATGTTTCTCTAGAGAAGTTATGTTTAGGGGTAAAAGCTCTTTTTAGATTACTGAAATGGCTATGCTTCTTGCAGTAGAACAATCCCCTTCTACCAATTCAACAGACATGCTGTTTCACGAAGGAAGGATCACGTTCTTTCTGTAAGGCTAAATACAATGAATCTGAATCATGGAATTAAGCAACTACTTGTAAGAAGGGGCAAAACATTACTTTGAGGCTTAAATGACTGTGCCCAAAATAGCAAATAGCAAGGTAATAATGAGCAGTTTTGCACATGTGGACCATAATACTGTCTAAATAGTCGTCCAGTTTCAGGTTTGTTCTAAATGTTTATCTTTCACAAGGAAACTTTTAAATATTTTATTCATTCTGTGTGTAGAATCATAGAATGGTTTGGGTTGGAAGGGATCTTGAAGATTATCTTGTTCCAACCCCGCTGCCATGGGGAGGAACACCTTCCACTAGACCAGGTTGCTCAAAACCTCATCCAACCGGACCTTGAACACTTCCAGGGAGGGGGCATCCACAACCTCTCTGGGCAACCTGTTCCAGTGTCTCATCAACCTCACAGTAAAGAATTTCTTCCTAATATCTAATCTAAATCTACCCCCTTTCAGTTTAAAACCGTTACCCCTCATCCTATCACTACACTCCCTGATAAAGAGTCCCTCCCCATCTTTCCTGTAGGCCCCCTTTAAGTACTGGAAGGCTGCTATAAGGTCTCCCCAGAGCCTTTTCTTCTCTAGGGTAAACCACCCCAACTCTCTCAGCCTGTCCTCATAGGGGAGGTGCTCCAGCCCCTGATCATCTTTGTGGCCCTCCTCTGGGCCTGCTCTAATAGGTCCATGTCTTTCTTATGCTGGGGACCCTAGAACTGAACGCAGTACTCCAGGTGGTGTCTCACAAGAGTGGAGTAGAGGGGGAGAATCGCCTCCCTCGAACTGCTAGTTACACTTCTGACGCAGGCCAGGTTGAGATTGGCTTTCTGGGCTGCGAGTGCCCATTGCCAGCTCATATTCAGTTTTTCATCCACCCATACCCCCAAGTCTTTCTCCACAGGGCTGCTCTCAGTCCACTCATCACCCAGCCTGTATGCCAGATTTCTAAGACAAATTTCTATTTTGCATCCTATGTAGTATTTGCTTGTGAATGATTATTTTATGTATTGAATATTTAGTATTCTTTTTACATCAAATTTAAAACATAGTGGGACAGATTATTTTTAATTGTAATTCTTTTGACTGACAGTAGCCTTGGTTTCAAAAGGTCTACAATGTCAACACAGTTTATCAACAGTACCTTGGAAAACAGCATTTAGGCCTCAAGGAAATACCCAGGTGATACTGGAATAGAGAAATATGTTTAAAATGTTATTTTCATTTTTCTCTCTAGAACTGGAAGAATCCAGACAGAAATGCCCACCATGCTGGTATAAATTTGCTAATACTTGCTTGATTTGGGACTGCTGTACTCCCTGGCTGAAAGTCAAACATATTGTAAATTTGATTGTGATGGACCCATTTGTTGATCTGGCCATTACTATCTGCATTGTCCTAAACACCCTGTTCATGGCCATGGAGCACTATCCAATGACAGAACAGTTTAGTGGTGTGCTTTCAGTAGGAAACCTTGTAAGTCTTTCATGATGTGCCATGTATGTGAAATGCATTTTTCTTAAATAATTCTTCTGTGATCTATGTACATATGTTTAAAAGGAAATGTTGACTACATATTTATAGGCTTGGGATGGTTGAATTTAAATTTAAGCTGTACTGAATCCCTCTTTGTTGACATTTGTGGATTTTGCCACTCTTGCTTTGTGGAGCAAAAGACAGTAAGATTTATTGAGTCAATATGCATTTTGATTTTTAAAACTTTCAGCTTCTGTCATTGAAGCTGGTTAAAGGAATTTATCTAATATTTTTTCTTGGATGCATACTTACAAATCATAAGAACTTTCAGTTCTGTTCCCACACCTGTTCTGCTCCTTCACTAGCACCTACTGAGGTCCTGCGCGTTCAGGGAATTGTAGAGGGGAAAGACCCCATGGCAATGGGGTCTGCCAGTAAGCATGGCAGATTTACTGCAACTCTGCAGGAGATGGTGAAATGGCATGACAGTGCCTTCCGCAGCTCATCCTGAAGAAGAATAGTTCTGCTGACCTTTCAGTATACTATTTTTTCTTAATAAAATAATTGTCCCTCTCATAAACTTATCTTTATCCCTAGAAGCAAAAAGATGTCCCAAGGGCAAAGATGAGATCTAAGGAGGAAAAACTGAGCATTAAAATCAGAAGAGATTCTGTGTATTGGTATTTATATAGGCTAGATAAAAACCGTATTTTTTCCCATTTACCTCTTTTTCTTTGGAAACCAAACATTGTGATGCATATGCAAGCTTCAAATCTGAATTTAATTCCTAACCCCAATGTATGGCAATACAGAGAAGCTGTTCAGATTTATCATGGATTGCTTGCTGAAGGTATAACTTACCAAAAGTTGATACTGTTAGTTTTATTTTTTAAATATTTTCTCATTAAACTGGAGTAAGAAACTGTGTTTTCCTTGCAGGTGTTTACTGGAATTTTCACAGCAGAAATGTTTCTCAAGATAATTGCCATGGATCCTTATTATTATTTCCAAGAGGGCTGGAATATTTTTGATGGTTTTATTGTGAGTCTTAGTTTAATGGAGCTTGGCCTTGCAAATGTAGAAGGATTATCTGTCCTTCGATCATTCCGATTGGTAAATATACTAAATAAAATATGTTTCTGTGTTATATTTTTGTATTTGTGCATGTATGTTGTGCATTTTTCATTTGTACATTATATATTTGGCTAAGACAGATCTTTTCATGAGAACTTACAAAATACTAAATTGCATACCCACTAGATGGCATGTATCTATTATGTCAAGTTTGTTTTATACATTACCTTAGTAACATCTAGTTCTTCTTCAAGACATTGTCAACATCAATTCTGTTCTTGCAGTGAGTGTGCTTTAAGGATTAACTTTTTTTAATAGTAGTATCTCTTAAGAGTCTTTTTCTCCCTAGATGAGGGAATAAAAAATGCAAGAGCCACAGGCCCTCACTACCTGTGACTGAAGATCAGTAAATTGCTTAGTAAATAACAGATTAGTTAATAAAAGTTTATTGACAGTTTTAGCTGATAGACTTCCATTACCAGTTGACTTATATGGTTAGTTTTAGAAGAAAGTAGTGTCAAGATTTTTCTTTGGATAGAGATTTTTCATCACTACCAGCCTTCTCCTTACCATCCTCTGCAAGGGTCCATCCTCTGTCTAACAGCTTTTCTGTTCGGAAGTCACTACAATATCTCTGTCACTAGATATCACTGTCATGAATAGGACCTTGAAAAACCTTGGTCTTGCTGAAGACTAGGCTAGCATACAAGCTGATGTTCAAATCCTCTTCTGAAAAGACCGACAGTAAGAGACAGGAAGCTAGAGTTCCTAATCATCAAGCTCAACTTTTGCCTTAAATAAAGCAAAAAATATTTAAATAAAAGTTAAGTAAACCCCCTTTAAAAAAAGAGGGGGTTTAAATTCATCCATTTGCTGGTTCTCTGTATAGCATTGTATTGCATTTTGCCTAAAGTCTAATATCTGTCTGGATTGACTTCTCCCTCAGTAATAGAATTCTGTTTTCAACTTCGCATCTATATATGTTATTTATGTCTCATCCCATGAAATAATATTTAGATTTAGATTCCTTTTAGTATTCTCCTCTTTCAGTTGTCTGAACACTTGCTGTATCTTTCCAAATATTTTCATTTTTGTCTGTTTTAAATAATACAACCATCAATCAGAAAAAGGAGGGGCGACAAAGGAAAATAATTAGGCTGTAGCTTCAATTGTGCATTCCCGTGCAAGGTTTTTGTCCCGTCTATATTAAAGTTGTACTTTAATATAACACTTTCCTTTCTGTTTTTCTCAATGTTGTATGACAAACTTTGTAAGACACATTATGCTTATTTTAAGTGACAGAAAAGATATTGTTAAAGACACTTGCAAGTAACTTGTATGTCTGTCATTAACAACTCTAGCTTATTTCTCGTTCTAGGAAAACCATTTCTTCCATCTCTCTGCCACTTAAGATGAAAGAGATCTGGAAGCATCTATACACTTACAATCCTATTAAACTGATCACATTTCATATGTGCTGGTTTATTTTTAGTAATAATGTCTTGGAGTTAACTAAAGGAGAAAGATTGTTTTGTCCAACTTATCCAACAAGTACAACTTGTTTATAGATATCTAAAGTCACCAAAAGAGGCAGAGTCTGAATTGGAGACTTTGTGATAATTGCAATGTAATTGAAATGAGCATAGAGACAGTATTTTTGATTTCTTATTACTTGAATCAGGACTTAAGACTGCTGATGTCTAATATTGTACAAAGAACCAGAAACATAAATTTTGTAACTAAAGTTTCTAAAGGTTACATGAGACATGATTTATACACAGGGTAACTGAAATATGAAATGTATAGCAATAATTTCATTACAATTAGTAACATGAATAACTGTATACTCTTCTTCTGTTTTGCAGCTTCGAGTTTTCAAGTTGGCAAAATCTTGGCCAACTCTAAATATGCTGATTAAGATTATTGGCAACTCAGTGGGGGCTTTGGGAAATCTGACCCTGGTGCTGGCCATCATTGTGTTCATTTTCGCTGTGGTTGGAATGCAGCTGTTTGGGAAAAGCTACAAGGAATGTGTCTGCAAGATCTCTAGCGACTGTGAACTTCCACGCTGGCACATGCATGACTTTTTCCACTCTTTCCTGATTGTATTTCGAGTGCTGTGTGGAGAATGGATAGAAACAATGTGGGACTGCATGGAGGTTGCAGGCCAAACTATGTGCCTTACGGTCTTCATGATGGTCATGGTGATTGGAAACCTAGTGGTACGTAATCAGTGGGGATTTTTTAAAACTATTAGAACATATTTTCTATTTTTCATGATACAGAAATCAGAGATGAAGACTGGAGAAGGACTTCAGGAGATCATGTAATTCATTTGCACTTTCTCTAAACCAGGTTCAAATATACCTTGATCATTTATGAAAAATATTTGTCTACCTTTTCTCTTAAATCTTCAGTAAGTTTCTAACCTCTTTGGGAAGATCAGTGCTGAATTATGCTTATAGTTAAAAATTCCTTTTAAAAAAACATCTAACTTAAATCACCTTTTACAGCCAATTAAACTGAGTGGTCTCAGTAGCGATGGAAAACAGTTGGTCTTCATGACAACATTTATAATACTTAAAGGCTTACTGTTTCCACTTTCAGTCTTTTCTTTCTTAAACAAAATAAGCCTAGCTGTTCAATTTTTTCTCATAGGTGATGATTTCTAAACTACTTATCCCTTTTGCTACTGGCCTCTGAATTCCTCCCAAGCAGCATTTTGAATAGAGACACAAGTACTGAATGATGTGGAATAATCAGTTTTACGCACAGTCTGTCATAATTACATGTAGTCCAAATTTCTCTTGTATGTTTGTAAAAAGTCATGCAAGAAAGTCTGAAATAGTTTCCTAAAATTGAGGTGTATCACATCTGTGGACTCTATCTCTTAGCTAGTTTTCCTGCCCAAAACAAAAATAGCCTGATATATTCTCGGCAAATATATAAGTTTGTTATATTCTGAATTAGAGACACTGAAACTGTGGTCTGTTGAACTGTAGAAGACTGGAGTCTGCCTTCATTCCCCTCGCCTATGAACGCTACAGTGGATGTAGCTTGCATAAATTACTACATCATGTATCCTGCTGCCTTACGTCATTCTCCATTTTGAGGAGCAGACCTGACTACTTCCAGTGTGAAGGAGAAAGTCAAGGAACCGCTCAGATTTTCACCTATATTAGTCAAGTTAAGCTAAAAATGTTTTTGACAAGTTATAATAAAATATGGGGGACAGGGATTATGGACTGGAAAGAATAGGAGGAAGGAGGGTTGAAATAAAGTGCTAGCTGTGAAATAAAAATTGCGTCATATTGAATAACCCATAATGGAATTACTTTTATGACTTAAAAATAAGAGATCCAGGATATTTTCTTCTTACTGTCTTTTAGGTACTCAACCTCTTTTTGGCCTTGCTGCTGAGCTCATTTAGTTCAGACAACCTTGCTGCTACAGACGATGATAATGAAATGAACAATCTACAGATTGCTGTGGCAAGGATTCAGAAGGGAATAGATTATGTGAAGAGAAAAGTGCGTGAATTCATCCAAAAAGCCTTTGTTAGAAAGCAGAAAGTTTTAGATGAAATCAAACCTCTTGAAGACCTAAACAACAAAAAAGACAGCTGTATTTCCAACCACACAATAGTAGAAATAGGTAAAAACCTTACCTATCTTAAAGAAGGGAATGGAACTACCAGTGGCATAGGCAGCAGCGTGGAAAAATATGTTGTTGATGAAAGTGATTACATGTCATTCATAAACAACCCAAGTCTCACTGTGACAGTGCCAATTGCTGTCGGGGAATCAGATTTTGAAAATTTAAATACAGAGGAGTTCAGCAGCGAGTCAGACCTAGAAGAAAGCAAAGAGGTAAGACTATTTCTATATTTAAAATACTCTGATGCTTTTCTTTTTTCCGTAAGGTTACTAGTGTTGTATTCAAATCTCTAATTCCTGTGTAACAGCGCATACAAACTTGTAATGGCATTTAAGGTAAATTGATGTAAGGTTGCAGGTTTTGAATGAGATGGTAGTACAGTATTGCATTTACAGTAATGATCAAGATGCATAAGACAATTTTTTAGAAAATTAATACTTTTTTTCTATTTTATTTAGTTAAATCATGAACAAGAAAATGAGCCAATTTAATAGCCCTGGATACCAAAATTCTTACAAAATGTGTGTGGATTGTGCAAGTTTGTCCATGCTTATTTCATCAGTGCAGTTTATTTACTCTTTTGTCTGCTTTCTGGAGTGCCTCCTGTCAAATTAACAGTTCATTTTGATGCTTTTAACCTTTCTGATATAGTCAAAATACATCTACATACATCATAAGTACATTTGAATACTGGACCAGCATCACTAAATGATTTCATATAAATCACTAATAATCTATCTGATAGTAGCAGAACCACTGAAGAAGTGAAGTAATGGCCTTATGGTAAAAAAGTTATGAAGCTTTATATCTCAGTATAAGATCCTTTCATACGGCTACCCACTGTCATTTTCAAAGCTTTAAGATATTTGAATCTGTTACCTACTGTGACCGTAGTAAAATGTACCTCTTTCTGGCACCATGTGGTGCCAAATGGACAAATCTGAGCTAGCACTTAGTGAGCTACAGTGAATGCCGAAGCCATTGTTACTGTGTTAACCCAGTGCTCTGTCCTGCACAATTGTACATGGTGGGGGCACACCACCTCAAGTGGAGTAAGTCTATGCTATGCTAGCTCATTCAGCATTAGCATGGGTGTTTTTGAACAGTACTGCATGCTACAGTGTAGACATAAACTAACATAAAGGTTTTCATAAGTGATTTCCTCGCTCTTGAATCTGAGGGTATAAATATGGATAAGATTCTAGCAATTCTTACCCCGAGATCCTTTTTTATACAGACTGCATCACACATTTAGTCATATTTTCTTGTTTCTTACCAGAAATGTCTTTATTGTTCTTTTAAAAATATTTCTTTTTTGCAGATTGTTTGTATTAGTATTTATCTTACTCTTCAAAACCATGACTTGGGTGTAGAACAAAGCAGAAGTTATTGTAGTTATGTACGCAGAACCTTTAATTGTTCTGTGTAACGAAGAGGGTGATTATGAAAGTTTCTTGGTCTGAACGTAGGATTTTAGTTTATTCTATCTTTGTACATAGGATAAGAAAAGGAATCTTTTTCAGGCACCTTTACACCACAGAGAGCTAGTGCATTGTTCTGTCCTTCCATTGTTCTGCTGTTCCATCGTTCTATTGTCCCATTGTTAACTGTTTCAAAACTTACTGCTGCCAAAGGAGCAGCACATTCTACTGCTAATCTGGTCAAATTCCACCTATCAGTGATATCATCCATAATGATTGCATATGACAGTAATGGCACAGGTTATTTTTCTGTCTTTTTGTAAATCACGTAATTTCTTGGTATAGGCCTGGTCCTTCTGGGTTTGTTCTTTTTTCCTGCTAATCATGTTCAAGTCCATCTATCACTTTCAGCCTTTTCCCTGCGTAGCAACTAGTGATAGCCAGAGGAGGTACTGCAAGTTTGGGAATAAAGTGTCTTAAGTTAAAGTTCAGTACTAGGAAACAGAATACTTTGGATTTCTTAATCACAAAATATTTATTGCTATCTTGGTGGAGTAACAAATACCTATCTGTCATTCTGTATTTGTCTGTAAAGTTAGTATAGTATTTTTATCAGTTTCAAGGGTGCTGTCAACCTAAACCTATCATTTTTCATAAAACATTCTAAATGCCTCAATTGAAAAGTGTGAAGAAGACACTGTTAGTTTATTCTGCAGATATATTGTAACTGGCAAAGATGCTTCAGATTATATTCCTGTATGAATGACACTAAAAGAAAATGTTCTGACACAGATACAGTTTGAGATGCTGACTGTCAAGTCCCAGTACAATCAGAAGTATGCACTCAGGAAAACTCCCCTCTCTTCGCTTCTTATTTTGTGCTCCCACCCATATTAGATTAATTCTGATAATGTTACTGATTCTGATACTACCACTACTCATGGTAGTAGTAAACCATGTTTTAAATTGTCCTATATGGTTTTCCTGTGCTTGTTCTTTTTTAAAAGTTATGAAGTTATGTACGTATTAACTGAAGTTTTATCAAAATGGATTATAGCTCTGATAATTTTTAATTGGCAACTTCTCTGCAAAAAGTAATTTGGAAGTATAATTGGATTCTACTAATTTAAATACTATATGTCATTAAAATGACTGAGAAAGAAGTAATTTAAATATTTTCATTAGTGATTATTAGATTAATTAGCTGCTGAAGTCTGTTTTTAAAAATGTAATCACAGGACTGTTCTGTACTACTGGACTATTCTCCATTTCTTATGCTGAAGCTACAATTGTTGTGCAGAAAATAATTTGTGATTCACTGAATAGTGGTAGCAAGAAGCAACATGACTTCATGTAGTGCCTAATGATTAAGGCATCTGTTTTGAGAACGAAATCTTTCCCTGCTACAAAATCTGTTTATAATTTTTTAACAGTCAATAGTCAGTGGCTAAAATGCAGAAACTGCCTTGAAATAGAGACCGAAACCTGAATTTCCTATATGAATTCCCTGATCACCAACATTCTCCCTTTTGCTTCTTTTTGTAGCC
This sequence comes from Gymnogyps californianus, assembly GCF_018139145.2. Lineage (NCBI taxonomy): Eukaryota > Metazoa > Chordata > Aves > Accipitriformes > Cathartidae > Gymnogyps > Gymnogyps californianus. The sequence continues at coordinate 23,555,959 of NC_059477.1, read as the reverse complement.
TGCTCAGTCTTTAACTATTTACTGCACAAGAGCATTATGTCAGTAGAACAGATGGAGGATGTAACTTATTCAAACCTATAGGCTGTTGGTTAGCAGGACTGACTATGACCACAATGACAATGGTGTATCTATTTCTTCATTGTATAATGTTGGTATGACTGCTGACTGTCTTCGTTAGCCAAATCTTTCCTTTTCCCAATGGAAGGACCCCAATTGGGTTATTCTACAAGGTGACAAAAATATTGGTTTGAATTCCTATAGGGAAAATTTTTAAAGCACATTATCCCACATTTGAGACGTGAGCTCCAGTCATTAAGCTTCCACCATAAAAGAAAGACTTTCTCCTCCAGATACAATATTTAAAAGAAAACAGTGTCCTCATTGCATTCTTGGAGGCACTTAATCCTGTAAATGTGTGTGTTAATCATGCTTCAGGAACTGCAAACTGATCAGGTGATAAGACAAAGAAATGCATATTCAGTCAGGAATGAGCTAGTGCCAAGCAATTTTGACTGGTCAAGCCTGAAACTCTTCTGAGCATATTCAGGACCAAAATTTCTTACTCTTGCAGAAGATAAAGGTGAAAAATTGAAAAGAAATGTTTACAAATTTCAGGCACCTTCAAGAGAGACACAGCAGTTAAGCAAAGACATTGTGAGCATATTTCATATTTAAGTGCCTAAATTTCAAATAGATTTTAATCACAAAAGTGCATTTTTTTATCTTAATCCTAGTTCCTACTCTTCACTAGATAATTCTTATCCGCCATGGTTTTTGATATAGAGAAGAGTGATGGCTTATTTAGTCGCAGGACCAACACTCTTGTCATGAAAATGATCCATAGCAAAAGAAGGCATTTTTTTAAATTAAAAAAAGTGACCACAAATGGCTTTTTGTTCAAGGCTTCCTCTTTTTTGTCATGCCATAATATGCCTTGCATTTCTGCTGTCTCATGTTTTCCCATTTATATGATTCTGCTGTTGCCGAGTGTTGATCTGCCAGTCACTTCATTGCTTATACCGCAAATTAAAAGAACTGAAGTTAGAAACTGCCACCAAACCATGTTCAGTTAGCAGTATCCCAAATGAAAGGCAGCTTAGGCATCCATGTGCTGTGAGAACACTCTGCACAAGATAGCCAGATGCTAATAAGCGTGTGTCTGTGTGCTTTTGCTTTTCTCTGTGTATACACATGCATACACGTATTCACTGTGGTATAGGGCAATAAGCTGAATTTCTACAAAGTAATTATCATTTATTAGCAAGTTTTAATTAATGTTTGGTGAATTCTTTATTATAACATACATCTTTTCCAGTATTTTGGTGGAAATGTTAACTAGATTATGCCTTTCTAGAAACAATACATACAATATTGTACATGCTAGTAGGTGTGAATTTACAAGGAATTTTCTAGAAAATTGCCTGAAACCTAAAATAGAATTAATTATGAGAACATTGTGTCCATAAGAATGGTAGTGGGGGAATACAATGTAATAAGGGAATTAGAGAACAAATCCTAAATAAAACTGTACCATGAAAGTAGGGCCATTAACAAATATGGGGCCACTGTGCTGAGTCTGTTGTCCTGTACGTAAAGGTCCATGGACCTGAGCTGCATTACTGCTATCCAGCGTAGAAACTATAAAAATATTTTTTCCTTTTTAGGTCCTTAAGTACTACAGGGATGGTTTATATAGAAAATTTTGTAGCACGTGTATAGCTGTGTAATAATTAGATTTTTATGCTAAGTGTAACTTCTAGGCTAGTAATTACACCAAGATATACCAAGTTACAAGATATTTTTAAATGCCTTGAAAAATACGGGATCTCCTAATGCTGTTGCAGACACCTTAATAATGTATATTTTACTTTAAGCAGTATTCAGCGCAAAAAAGCAGAGGTGCTGTGTCCTGAACTTCATTTCCTACCATTCTTACTTCTCACAGGAGTAGAACCAAGCTGGATCAGTCAAGCGGGCAGCTCTGGTGCCTTTTAGCGAGGCAGAGCATCGCGTCACCAATTTTACACAGGTTACCTAAGCAAGTTATACATCTATATGTATATACTATATAATCACCTTTTAACGGATATGACTGGCCTGCATGCTCTTCAGCTATGATCCTGTCCCATTCATTGCAATAAAGTACAAACATGCATAGCTGCTCTCTGCTGAGTCACGGGACTCACATCACAGCATGGTCAGGCGAGATCGCCAGCCCCAGTATTTCTGTGGTTCAGATGCTATACTTTCCATAATATTTTAATAGTATTTTGCAGTGCATGCTATGTACCTTTCCCAATCTTGATGGTAACATTTTCAGGATTCTATTCTTGAAGGTTTTCTTTCCTTTTGAAGGAAGACAGATTATGTAACACGTAAGCTATATTTCTCATCAGAAGCTTATATAAGTCCATCTGTAAATTGTGTTGATAATGAAAAGCTGCTGGGTGTTTCAGAAAACTTTCATACTGTTGTATTTTAGCTTATAATGGAGGTAACTTGCAAACTCGTGATAGTCAAGTTTTTATTTTTCACAATTTTTTTCTCAGAAATGCTTTTCTTCCATACTTGTATAAGCATTTAGTTATTTTGGAGATTAATATGCAGTACTTGAAGCACCATTAAGCATGAAATTCATTTAATTTCCACAGTTAAAGCATGTGACCATCATTTGGTTAAAAAAGCTCATACAAAACTGGTATTTGGCTGGTCAAACATTCAGAGATCAGTTCTGCTCTTACTTACGCCCACACTTACAAGTGTAGAGGTGCAAAGAGAAAACTGATAGCAAGACCTGGCCCAATTCAGTCTTACCATAGCTCTTTAATTTATGCTCACAAATTGACTACCTCCCCAAACATCTACAATTGTCTGCCCTGAGAAACTTAAACCTATTCTCATCTTATAGTAATAAGTAAAGCTCAGCAGTCTAGTAAATAAGCTACTGATTTTGGACCAAAAGGTCCCCAGCTTCAGTATGATTTACATCTCACCTATTAAACATTGCTATAATATTTACAACACCATAGTTGTATGATGCTGCTTTCAGTTTGGTAAATCAGTGGAATTAAAATATACTTACTGCATAGCTTTTTGTCTTATTTGTAAGGAATAATTTATCTGATAAGTCATATTTTGATTTAAAAATATTCATTATTCACAATCTTTTGATACTCTGAAGAATTTAGGCTTTGGACAGTTTGTGAATTTGTCACATCCTATCGGCATATCGTGATTCATAGTGGATGATATTAAGTTGCTAATATTAGAGTTAATTGGAGTTCGCTTAATCTTTACAAACAGCAGTCCCTTGCTCTGTTTCAGAAATATCCTTTCACTATTCCTTGTGTGAATTAAAGAGCCTTTTAAAGTAGCTTCCAGTGGGAGTGCTTTTGCAAATATTTCCACTGCTACTTACGATGCTTTTGCTTTCAACATTCCAACATTCTTGCAAATATTTTCATTTATGAAATGCTCATAAATAAGTAGATCAAAGGAATTATGAATAGCAATAAAGTACAGAGTGGACTATAATTTAGGGATCCTGGTTTTTTGCAGTATTTGCAAACAATAATCATCACAGAATTGTTTTGCTTTGATTTACAATGTTCTGTTTTTTTGAACGGATAGAGTTATTATGCCTGACTGTATAAGCAGGAGAAAGTGACATCCAGATTCCACTTAATTATACCAGTGGAACCAATGATATTTACCACTTGGTTGATTTTATAAGTGATTTAGCTGTACTGAAAAAGACTGGATAAGTTTGGATATAATATTGCCATTTATATCACAGAACATCTCATTTTCATACTGACATCCACACAGCACTGAGAAAATAAAAACAATATAATTTCCATTATTTAACATTTTCACAGGTATTTGGGAGGAAAGGAAATTAAAAGCAAAACCAAAATGGTGGTTTCTCTTGGTGCCATCCTCCTGCTGATGTCTGTTCTGCTCTTTGCTCCTTCAGTCCCTTAAATTATGATTTCAACAGCTATTAGTGGCATCCTGGCCAATCATGAAGTTTCAGGCCTTGTTAAAAATGTTAAACTAAGAGCTGTTCAGCTACTCTCAGATAATCATCTTTGAAACAAAGAAAGAAAGAATGTGAGAAGCTCAGAGTGGCCTGGCTGTAAGTGAAGCAGAATTGTATGAATCTATGAGATGTTGTCGAGGTTCAGAAAGTAATTATGTCAAAAACTTCCTGACCTAATCTTGGCTGCTGCTTTTTGCAATGCTGCTCTGATAGGCAAGCTGCTTTCCACTTTCAGTTTCTATCTTGAAAGCTAAACTAAAATCTGTATCTCATACTGTACTGTATTGCTGACTAAAGCATGACTGGCAAGGCTGTTGGTAGATGCGACGTAAAAGATATATGTATCTCTATGATAATCAGTACACTGCTGCTTTAGAACCATGTAAGTACTTTTGTCCCCTTACTGTCTTCTGTGAAAAGGAGATGAGTATGTACATTCTGAGGTTTTGAAAAGTAGATTTGTCTGAGAATAATTTCCTCAGCATACTATTCAGAAAAAATCTAGCATCATAACTCTCAAAGAGTGTCTAATACTTGACCCTGATAAATCTCTTACAATCTGGGTGACTGAATACTTTTGAAACCTAGAACCATGGTATAAAAAAAGGCTTAAAAAGGACTTACTATTATATCAAAGATAATGTTTGGGTTTGATGATTATCTTGTTTCTACAGGTTCATTTTTTTAAAAAGCTGTATACATGTTAAGTATATAGCATTGCCTAAATCCGGTTTTTGTAACGCTGGTGAGCAGAGAAGAATTTATCAGGTATAAAGGTAACTTTGAGATATGTTAAGGTAAAGAACTGGGACATATGCTACACACCTAGCATATTAGGGTCTGCCATTAGGGGTAGTCTAGCTATCCAGCTGGATTCCGTATGTGTGAACACTGGCAAGTCACAGTAAGTGGTAGAAAAAGTCTTCCTATGTGTTAAAGCATATGGACCAAACATAATCAGCAATAACATGGTCCATTCCCAGGTGATGTTGTGCTGAATACATAGAAATCAGTACACCATCCCTGGGTCAGTTGCTTTATAACAGAGCAGAAGTTTGCTGTGGAAATATGTGATTGTTACTAAAAAGTTTTCCTAGCATACTGAACTTAATTGATTTGGTAAAATCTTAAGATGTTGTATCGTAAAACCTTCCTAGCTGTTTGTAATGCATACTAAATTTTATAAATATTGTATAGAATGCCATACAATAAATTAAATCTTAAAAATAACGAAGAAATAAACAAAAAAAGAAGTAATTATTTCTTTTGAAAAATTTTAATTTTTTCTTCCCCAAATGATACTGAATTATTACAGATTGAATTTACTGAATAATTTTTATAATATGCTTCTTCATACACTGATCAGGTTGGGGCTAAATTCAGGTATAATAGAACAGCATGTTAAGGAAATACTCTGTTACATCAACAACAGAAGAGTAACTGAATTCTCAGTGGGATAAGGCATTTAATTGTTGTGTTTTAAGTATCAGCTCCTGTTGATTCAATTTAGGATTTTTCTGTTTAGCTTAACTCCTGTGATTATTATTACAGCTCTTTAAAAGAAGCATACCAGATTTTCAGTGAGAAGAGACTTGTAAGATACAACTCACCATACATACTGCCCCACATAAATAAGACGGCTTTCTGATGTTCCTGATAATTGACTGTTCTACTGATCATTTTCTACCTGATCTTTTTGATCTCTCCTTATAGTGGATCTCTCTAATCTTCCATCCTGAGTTAACTGTTAGTCTTATGCAATTTCAGTAATAGGAATTCATTACCTCTTCTTAAAATTAACATGTGCTGATTAAACTAACTGCGTAATATCTGAGTTACTGAACTCTTCATTTTCCTGTAAAAGAATGGACAGTAGGTCTTTCAAACTTATGGTTTAACCAGTTCATAATTTTTGTTTGCTCTGCTACTACTACAGCATTCTGCTAGAAATGCTGTCCAGATCGGAATGATGCAAGCAACATTTTAAGAAAACTCTACATAATACAAACAGATAGTCACTTCTCAGTTTAAAAATTATTTACTGTATTGTATTGGTAAACGTTAATTTTTAACACCATATATAAATTTCTTTGGAATGTACCTTGTGTTTATGGTATTTCTGGCCTTTCCTTAAACTGATGATTGACTTCCACTGATGTTTAAATGCTGTGGTCCTTACTTGAGGACTACAGTATTTATCCCATACTTTCCAGTTTCTCCATTTTAGAGGCAGTATTCCACAATGACCAAACTGCCGTGCATTATCTATAATTTGAATATGTTGCAATGGGAAATTCATAAATAATAATCTGCAGAAAAGTGTGCACCCATGTCTTTGTACATTGGACCTAACCTCATAGATGCTAAAGCTCATGCACAAACATGAGACATGAATATGTAAGCTGGGATTTTCAAAGAAACATAAAGGAAATGGGTGTGCAGATATCACTGAAATTACATACATAAGACACCCTACAATAATGTTTCCATTTGTTTGGTCTTCCTCTAAAATGTGGACTGTAGTGTACCATGGTACACAAAAACCAAAGTTAAGCCTATGTCAAAATCACAACGCGATACATTGTCAGTGTGATTTGATAAAATCAGAGTGGGGGAGAAAGGAATTAATCTTCTTTTTGTTTGAAGAACATACTTAATATTGTCTGCAATATAAAATTCCATTAAAGTCTTATGGTACTTTCCATATTCACATACTAATATTGTTTACATTTCCTTTAGAAAAAACTGTATAGAATTTGGAGCTTGTCAAACATGTTTTAAAGGAATAATGCCTCTAACTTAAGTTTTAAGTGTCAGCAAAGATAAATCTTTAATGTTACCATGGACCATCTCTCTGTCTAATATTAATTCCCTATAGACTGTATTCTAAATCTGCTTACATCATTCCCTTTATAAAATTAGCTACTTATCAATGCAGCCATTTTACTGATGTTATACTCCACATAGTGATAACATTAGAAGAATCATAGAATGCCATGATCAAACTACTTTTACTTATTATAGTACTCATATTTGTCTGTTGCCTACATAATGTGATGGTGTGAAAGAATAATTTTGAAGATTTGGATTATATTAAATCAGTATGATTCATTGGTGCAGTATTGTTTTATGACAGTATTATTTTAAAAGCATTTGTTTTCACTTTAGTCTTCCAAAAATAAAGATTTTTTTTTGGCTTTTATGTTGATGGGACATGTATGTGTACTGTATCAAAGTAATAAGTAGTTTCAAAATGCACAATAAATTCAGAAAATGCATTGGCAAGTGAGAATGCAAAATATCAGCTACTGCTCTTAAAGTACTGTGCTGCTCTTTTGGAAATAAACAGAATTAAACTATCCTATACAACTCATAACATGTGTTTTCATGTCAATGAGAATGAAAAGTTTTTATTCAAACTTTTTAGATTTTACAGACTTGATAGAATAACATTTACTTGAGACATGAAAATACATCTGTGTAGCTTGCTGTTGGTCTGGTCATGATGTTGGAAAATTATTTGTATTAACACATGCTATCTGAAGTGTAATCTGAAATGCAGCCACATGATTGGAATAATTAAACACTACAAAGTGTGGAAGGCACCCATTCCTAACTTACTGAAATTTCATTTCAGAATTCTTATGTGTGGCTCAGAACAGTAGTCTAATAATTTCAGCAGTTCCTTGTATGAAAATATCAAAATATTTTCAATAGGGAAAATGCACATGATGTAGTTTCTAATCTTGTGACCTCACCTGTAGTAGAGCAATTTGGCATTATAGATTGTAGATAAGAAATTATTTTAATGTCAGAGCACGGAATACATGCAAAATATTTTGGTATGCATTTCAAACATGAACATTCAAACATTCAAAATACATAAAATTGAAGAAAATAATTATGTGGAGTTTCATTCACAGAAATTAAATGCATCCAGTTCATCAGAAGGCAGCACAGTTGATATCGGACTACCTCCAGAAGGGGAACAGCCAGAAGCAGAACCTGAAGAAGCTCTGGAGCCAGAGGCTTGTTTTACAGAAGGTAGGCGAAGCAAAATATATGCAAGGTGATTAGACCTAACTCTGTTGATTTGGGCTGGATTCTATTTTTATTCAAAATCAAGAAGCAGCTTTGTGATTATAGTTGTATTTTCTGCTTGTATTAGTAACTCTTTCAGAGGTACTGCCATAGATGTACTGCTCTCGTGCTCTCTCTCTCTCTCCTTGGAAGGTATTACAAGAATTACAAAGCTTTAACTTCAAATATTGAAACAAAAATCATCAAGTAGGAGATACTTATTTACAAGCATCTACTGCCGTAGCACTGAAATAAGCCAAAAGACTTCTGTTCATTGTGATTCCTAATAAATATTTACCTTATTCTGACATCTCAAAACTTATTATCGCACTTAGGCTGTGTGCGGAGATTCAAATGCTGTCAAGTCAGTGTAGAAGACGGGAAAGGGAAAATCTGGTGGAATCTTAGGAAAACCTGCTATAAGATTGTTGAACACAACTGGTTTGAGACCTTCATTGTCTTCATGATTCTTCTCAGCAGCGGTGCTCTGGTAAATTCAATGTGGAACTATTGTGTCTATTTTAAGCAGCAAGCATTTAGAATTACAGTTAATTATACAGCTGCAGGTAACATATCAGAATTTAATATCCAATTCATGAATGTTCTAATGTCAACATATATCAGCAAGTATTTGGCATGTATTGTAGGATATGTAAGAGTTTGCTGTTGTGGTTTAACCCCAGCCAGCAACCAAGTACCACGCAGCCCAGTGGGATGTGGAGGAGAATTGGAAAAAAAGTAGAACTCGTGGGTTAAGACGAGTTTAATAACTAAACTAAACTAAAATATAATAATAATAATTGTAATGAATATAAACAAAAAGAGAGAGAAATAAACCCCAAGAAAATACAAGTGATGCACAATGCAGTTGCTCACCAGCCACTGACTGATGCCCCAGCAGCGATCCGCCCCTCCTGGCCAACTCCCCCCAGTTTATATACTGAGCATGACGTTCCATAGTATGGAATATCCCTTTTGCTAGTTTGGGTCAGCTGTCCTGGCCATGCTCCCTCCCAGCTTCTTGTGCACCTGCTTGCTGGCAGAGCATGGGAAACTGAAAAATCCTTAACTTAGGATAAGCGCTACTTAGCAACAACTAAAACATCAGCATGTTATCAACAGTATTCTCACACTAAATCACACTTAGTAGCTGTACCAGCTACTAAGAAGAAAATTAACTCCATCCCAGCCAAAACCAGGACAGTTTGCTCACAGGCTATGAAACAAATTGTTTGGCAAGTTCAAAATGTGGTGTTGATGGAAATAAGAAATAAGTTATATCAGGCTGGTATTCACATGTCTTCATATTGATGATTATAGCTTTTTTTTGTCTTATACACATTTAAAATAAACTACAGCTGAGGTAGGAACTTATCAACAGCAACTTGAATTGTCAAACTGAGATGTAAGGTGCCAATGTGATTCCCTCAGGTATTTTACCAGATTGATGTTAAATCAGGTGCGCTGAGTAAGTACTGAAGTAATTAGTTCCTCATAGCAGGAGCAAAATATAGTGTACTTGCTACACTTGCGTCAACGCACAGTGATTCACTGTCAACATAGACATTTTCTTTTGGAAAAGAGAGTTATTAATCTCTGTGCAGGATTGCTTTGTGGGTTAGTGTGTATAGTTTGGTTTCAATTATTAGTTCCTCAAAAATTCTGTATCACAGAGTCATTTTTAAATCCCTCATATAATTTTGATATAAAGTTGTAGCTACCACAAAGGACATCCTTATGTCAATAAGCCATTGCTATCCATGGAAACGAATTAAAATGAGATTTGGAGAATGGTATTACAGTAAGTTTTGTGGATCACTTCAGCTCAGCTGAAAGCTGAATATTGTGTTTGGACCCAGCTTTATGAAAAGACTACAGTACCGAGTGAAAGCAAAAGTTGTGCTTGAGGGAAGGATATATGCCTTATCATCACATATATCTTTCCAATTCAAATTCTTTCTTGGCTACTATATACCACACTGCAAATTGTGAAGACATTTAATTATATTTTAAAAAATCTTTTTCACAGGCGTTTGAAGACATATACATAGAGCAACGTAAAACTATCAAGACCATGCTGGAATATGCTGACAAAGTTTTTACTTATATCTTCATTCTGGAAATGCTTTTAAAATGGGTGGCTTATGGCTTTCAAACCTATTTCACTAATGCGTGGTGCTGGCTGGACTTCCTGATTGTTGATGTATGTATTCTTTTTCACGTCCTATACGACAGGCTCTAAAAATCAGAATATTATGTTTTCAGGATAAGCTTTATGTTCTATTCAATGGAAACTCTATTTTAAAACTGTTGCTGTGGTATGGTTTATAATTCTGTTCAGAAAAGAAAAAATATTTAGATATACTTATTACTCTAGAGATGTTTATATTCTCTAGTTTTATGAAGTTGTAATGCTTTATTGAAATGATGCTTTTTACTGTTTTTTTTCACGATGTGGAAAGGATGCTGTTCATCTTCAATTTTTGCTGTATATGGAATTTAAATATTTCAAATCAATTACTGTAATTGTCTTGTGACAGTAAACTGTCACTTACTCTGTGTAATATGAAAGGAAAATGCTGCTAGGAACTCTCGGTTCCATTGTACTATTCAGTGCTCTTGCACTTTTCACTGCATCACATGGGAGACCTTAAAGAGACACTTGGAGAACGGTAGATGGGCTCCCTTAGAATGGGTTCCCAAATGATTTTCAAAAGGCTGCACCACCAAGGAGCAGATACACATTGTGTGAAGGAGACCTAGTGAGAAGTGCATTGTAATTTCAAGTCTACATGCTCAACAATGTATGCACAGTACTGGGTAGCATAAATGGAAGTCTACAGATCTTTAACCATATACCAGACCTTGATTTCCCTTCCATCCCCGATAGCCTGACTACATCTGTCTGTGCTAATAGGGCATCTCTCAGTTCCACATATGTAATTCCCATGGAATGCAAGGTAAGAATGTGTCTTGAATCACTTGTTCGCTCATTCCGAAAAGCAGCAGAATTCTATAGAAATTGCTATGTATCTCCCTAAAACTACAATGATATGATAGACCATGAAGTCTTTACTATACAGAGCGTGGAAAACATTATAACTTTTAAATCCATACCAGCGCTGCAGATCCTATGATAAAACATGACTATATGCACACTTAGTATTCTGTGGTTGAGTCTGTACCCTTCTAAAACATTTATTGGCTTAGTCATCAGATGTGTAAATTACCATGACCAGTAGAGCTTTACAGAGACACTGTGGACAATACTTTACACTGTCATTATGTTTATTGTATTTATCAACAAATATTTAATTCTTATTCGATAATCTGTGATTTAGTTACTTCTGTGAACTTTATAAATAACTTTATTAGTTTTTCATGGCAACCTTACCCTGGTGCAATTTTTTTTCATGGAAAAAATTAATCTCTGAAGCATTTTTTTTAATCTTTAGTCAGAGGATTGAGATAACGAAGTGAAAAGATTAATTTGGAAATTAAAGAATTAAGAGAAAACAGGAAGGATGGAAGGGAAGGGCATTAAATGGAGGGATAGAAGATGGTTTGGTTTTTTTTTCTTTACTAGGGCCACTCCTTCCCAATCGTTTACTATAAATACATTTCTAAGGATTATTGATGAGAGATAATTGTATTATTTATTTTACAGCTATTCTAGTTTATTTATTCGTCTGCCTGCAGACCAGACCAGCGTTATGCAAGCCAGAGTTGATGAAGTGGTTAAAGGAGTCACAGGGAATGTAATGAAGTGTGGATATGCCTAACAATGAAGCTTCTACCATTGTCTAACAAACAGTTGGTTATCAGTCTTGATTAGTCTGGTTAAATCTGAACAGCACTGGTAGCTATGGCCATTGAATAAGATTTTCTGGACACTAGAAAGTTACGTTTGACGAAAGGCCAGGTCTGGATGTGGTTTTTGAGAGCTTTTACATTCTCATCAAGTTCTGAAGATATCATGGGAAGTCCTGACCTAAATTGACCACTCCAATTCACCCAACTTCTGGGAGTTTTCTTTTTGCATGTGACTTCATTTTTCTTTAAATACCACCCAATGTTGACTGGTTTATGTGAATTTAGAAAGCATTTTTATACCATTCTACCAATGTGATTTCATCAACAGGTACCTAGAATATACTTTTGTTCTACTTTGTCTGACTTGAAAGATCTTTCTGCATTATAGATGGATTCCTGGAGAAAGAGGTCCAGCCCTGAATCTTCTTGAGAAGTTCAGGGCACACATCATTCCCACCATATGTATCGAAAGGGTATACAAGATGAATGAGCAATATTGCCTTTCTGTTTTTGTGTAGGTCTCTTTGGTTAGCTTAACAGCTAATGCCTTGGGCTACTCAGAACTTGGTGCGATTAAATCCCTTAGGACACTAAGAGCTTTGAGACCTCTAAGAGCCTTGTCGCGATTTGAAGGGATGAGGGTAAGACAAAATGAAAGAATCTGAAATAATGCATGCATACACAGAAACAACGCATGCAGAATAATCAACGACAAATCCATGCAGAAATGCTACACTATCATCCTCTATATTTTACATCTATCACTAACATATAAGCAAAAGGCTTCATCTGCTTATATGAATTCATGTGTTATTGCACACATTGTTACACTTATTTAGGCTCCTTGGCCTTTCACCCTATTTCATATTTTCCTGGAGGGCCCAAGGATTTATCAACTGCATGGATCTATGCAATGTTACTACAAAACTGAATTTATCCCATACAAATAAATCCTGCTATAGTCAGAATAGTTTTAAAAAAACAATACTTCCTCATAAAAGTGTGTGCGCATATACACACATATATATGCACATGTGTATTTCATACAAGTATAGAATATCATGTGTAGCTTATCAAATATCTTTTAACCTACTCTTTTCTGTAAATATTAATTGGGAATTTCTGTTACAATTTAAAAGTTTTGTAATGAATTCCTATGTTAATAAGTAAATTAGCAGTGTTAAAATACCTTCTCTCTTTCAGATTAGAACTGTTGCATTCTATGTAAGACAACTTTTCTAGTATATCAAAGATGGAGCTGGTTTTATGATTTCTGGCCTAAATTGGTTGCTTACTGCTTTCCGTATTGATTTTAAAATGTTGATTATAATTGTAGAGCACTAAGCAGCCTGAAAACGTATCAGAAGACTTTTGCTGACAGAGTTGGGTATATTTGAGAAGTTGCTGTCCCCAGCTGTTTGTTATCACCGTATCGGTTACCACAGCTGAGACCCTCAGCTGCCCAACTGGGCGCTCTCAGTCTATTCCAGCACAAAGTCAAATTGATTAGTTTAGATCACATCTTTAGTGCACTGAAATGGACAAAGACTTTATGTATTCTGCTATGACATGAAAGCTCTAGAAATGTTTCTCTTAGGGGCAGTAGTCAACAACTGGAGATGGTAGATATTTCTAGCTCCAGCCACAAGAATATGTCTGACTTACACCTTCAGGGTCTATCTGTCTGCCTTGGACGTATTGCCATAGATCTAATCAGCAGATGCACCTGAGCTGAAACCCTATTGCTGTAATTAAAAGGGATCCTTGTGTAAGCTCCCTACTGCAATCACTGATCTTTGGCACCCCAGGTTATAAGCTGATTAGCAAATTTATAAGTCAACTACAAATTGGTGAGCTTCTGAAGAAAATGTGATGCTCTATGTGTGTGGAAAGTAAAAGACTTAAACCAAAAAGGAAACAGGCTTTGATGAAAGGTTATAAATTCAAATACAAAATACCACTTCCTTGCCTACAACAAGTTTCTGGAACATTGCTGGAGCAAATTTGAAAATTTGGGATGTTTATATCAGATATATGCCTATCTAAAACCTCAATAGTATCTCACTAAAAAACACATTAGCTGTTGGGTTTTTTATGAGAATGATTAGCAAAAAGTCTGAATACAAAATATTACAAATTTTATATGCACAGTAAATTGCTTAAGTGGCAATTTAATGTGGCAAGGAAAAAAACCAATCACTTTGTCATGAGGGTTTATGGGTAATTGTCAATACCATAACTTCCATGTTGGTGTAAACTTTACCTACTGATTTGATCCTGATCTGCTAACTGTATCTCTTTGTAAAATACCCAGATAAGGAGGAGATTTATGACTTTAGCAAGAGATATAATAAAAAGTAGTGGATGAAGTTAGATAACTTCAGACTAGAAATGCGACCTATATTTTTATTATTTAGGCAAATAACCATTAAAATTTTCCTATGGATATAATGAATTTTGCCTTATTTAAAGTAATTAATTTTAGGCTTAATGTCTTTAAAGATACAGTAGCTCAAGTTGGTGAAGAAATTAGTATGAGAAGATTTTAAGGTCTGATACATGGAAATTCAAGATGTCTGTTCATAGCATAGTAATTTCATTGGTGTTTAACATCTATGAACTGAAAATACGACAATATAGTATGGTGCACATATTTGCATAGGCACTTAAAATTACTTCCAGTGAGCATTATACTTCCTATATACAAGCAAGAAATTCAATTCTGCACATCTAAAATTTGTAATCCACCATACTATTCTCTAGGATCAGGACTTGTGCCTGCCCAAACTAATAATTAATAGAAAACATTGCCCCTATGGAAAACATGATGTTGCCCCTGCATCTTTCCATCATTACTATTGCTAGGGGAAATACACTTTAATTTGCACTTGGGACTTCATGAAAGTAGCCTGTGGGAGTATAATTAATCTGTCTATGCTCTGTCCCAAGCAGTATCACTCACTGCTATATGGTGCTAGGCACATACTACCTTTTTTTTAACCAGTAAAAAACGCTTTTAATGTCTTTCTAATTCTTTCCCTACTTTCACTTGCTGTCAGCCCTTGCCCTCTTTTCTTACACCCCTACTACCAATGGAAGCCAGGAGGTGTCTGGATCAGTGTTTTCAGTGATGCTCAACAGTATGTTTTGACTGTCTTCAAATGATTCATATTACAAGCTGGTCCTGCTATAGCTTCAGGACTCAGACTAAAAACAGAGAAAGTAGGTCAGCTGTAGAAATCCAGCAGTTAAAGAAAGAACATGACTGGACCTGCAGCTGTAGCAGAAAGAGGAACAGAATTCTCAGGTGTAATGAGTCTGAAAGCTCGAGGACAAATATTTTCACTTCATTAACTATGCCTTTATATCTCAATAATTATTCCTGATGAATGATAGTATTACATTTAAGAAATCTACTTATATTTTTAAGTAGAATTGAGATAACTTTAAATAAAAATAATGTAAAAATAATAACTAATATATATTTGGAAAATATTCCTGAATTGGTAAAAAATGATGTTGCCATTTATTACTCTAGTCAAACTTCCCACTAAAATCACTGAGTTCATGGATTTCCAATTTAAATTAATTCAGCATTATTATTAAACTATTCATTTGTTTAGGTCAAACTGCTCCTCATGGCCTTCCACAGTCATGTCATTGACAAAGCTGAGAGTACAGGTCTGTCAACATAAGACAGCACTACTGAAATAGTCAGAAGAGATTTATCCATTGGGCAGGGAATCTTCTCTGCCTGGCTGATGAGTGATAAAATGCTATATTATTTTTGCTTACTGATTTATAATAGGTATTGCTAAGGAGATTTTTAATATGAGTAAGAAACTATTTTGATTTTTTTTTTTTAATTTCCCCATTAGAAATAAACACTTATTACAACATGTGATTTAAAATACATGGCAAAAAAAAAGCATGGAAGCTTTGGACTTCATCCACCATCTATGCTTTTAAAGAGTCATGGAGTAATTTACATTGAAAGGAACCTTATTTGTTCCAGCTCCTAAATTTAACATAACAACAATTTCATTGAAGTTCTATAGGATCTCGAATATTGTCCAAAGTATGTATCATCCAAAGAGGTATTGTTTTGGCAGGAATGGAGCCCTGAAAGTAAAACAAATATTTCTCCTTTCCTTCAGCCCAAGTCTACTATATGGTATACATGGTGGTCGTTCATCACCTACTCTAACATTCAAAGGTTTTATTTTCTGTTCTATAAAATGGCAAGGAATGAAAGGTGATCTACCTAGATGACTAATTTTACAAGTAATTGGTTCTATGGAACTTATTAATTGTAGATATAAATGTAATGCCAAAATATTTGACAGGCTTAAGCTACATATATGTATTTCAAATGGAAACAAATAGCATAGTGTGCTAGAGGATCTGCCGTAGTACCTAAATCATATAAACTAAATGAATTATGACTAATCTCACCTATGTAACACCTAATGTCCTGCATTTTTAAAACAAAGTCTTCATTAGGTTCTAAGGATCTGATTCAGTTGTTTTGGCAAAATTGGCAGTGGTGCTCCATAGTTACTAAATTTTATATTGTTAGACTTACTTACAAACAAATTTAAAATAGGAGTTAACTAATTTAGCAGTTCATCAATTCCATCATTAAATAAATCATTCTCATTCATAATGGACCTACTTTCTCCCTAATTTTATTTTTATTCTGGCATGTTTTTAATCATCGTTCATCATCATGCATTAACTCATTTTCATATTTTTGTTTCCTGAAGCCTGATTTTCCCCAAAATTCATTGGGGAATTAAATCAAGTCTCTCCCTTCTTCAGGTCTTATCTGCCACTTGCCTGAACACTACCCACTTTGCTGTGTTCAGAAACTCAGCTGGTTTCCTGGTTTGATCATGTCTGCTTTTCTGATTCTATATATAACCATTGAAATGAACATGCATACATCCCTGAGTTTTCTTTTATTTAAAAAAAGTCTTAAAATTACTTTCAATTAAAAATTTGCTCAGTAATATTGATTTGGACTGTTTACCCAGTAAACATGCAATAGAAAAAAGTTTGTTGTGTTTGATGCAATCAGTCTTTAGAAATATTATGGATATGGTTTTGCAGACATCATACATTAAGTAAATATTCTAAAAAGAATTAATAAATGCTGATTTTTTTTCTGTTTGTTTTTGTTTAGTTCATTTTACCTGTTCATTTTTCCCATTCTTAAAAGCTACCATTTGCTACTGTTTGTATGTTTTTCCTTCGAATTATGTTGACATTTTATCTTTCCTCTATACTGCTTTTCTTACTTGTTACTCTCAACAATTAAAAAAGTGTAACACAGATATTAGAATTAAAATAGAGTGTTACATTTAAGAAAGGCTGATGAAGCATTTGTAAGATACTGGTGCCTGTGTTCTTACACTGTCTCTCTTTGGTTTCATTTGTGCTCTAGGTGGTTGTGAATGCCCTGTTAGGAGCGATTCCATCCATTATGAATGTGCTTCTTGTTTGCCTTATATTCTGGCTGATCTTCAGTATCATGGGAGTAAATCTATTTGCTGGAAAATTTTACTACTGTGTTAACACTACAACTGATGAGAGATTTGATATCAGCCAAATCAACAACTATAGTCAATGTGAGGAGCTCATAAAAAACAATGAAACTGCCCGATGGAAGAATGTGAAGGTTAACTTTGATAATGTAGGCCTTGGTTACCTTTCTCTGCTTCAAGTGGTAAGTCACCACTCCTTAATTTCTATTTCTCTTTCTATATCTCTATTGTTTACTTGTAACAGTAAAAAGTAATTTTTCATTGTTTCTTTCATTTAGAAATCTTGTCTCTCACTTCTTGCTTTGGAATTATAAAGTGTGGGATAAATCAATGACTCTACAGAAATAATACAAAGCATAGAGGCTATGCTGACTATGAGAAAAAATACATAATTCAAACCTAATTCACCTTAGCTGCATTGAATCTGTATCAAGTACACCTACTTTGCTCATACACAGAAAATAACTTTTATATCAGATAATACTCATAATTGATAAAAGTTCTTAATAGATGCTGTGTCCTCTATAGTCAAATATTGGAATTTGCTTGCAATTCTCGTATATGAATAAAACATACAATAGAAGGCAAGAGTCACCTATTAACATTGCACTGTGCTGGTGTTTATGATGAGCGCTGAAGACAGTCTTCAGCTCTTAAACAATGTTTCTGAGAAGCCATTTTCCAGGAAAAGCATGAAGTAAACACCAGTGTTCTGTTTATAGGCTACATTTAAAGGATGGATGGATATCATGTACGCAGCTGTGGATTCTCGTAATGTAAGTATAGTCCCTTGACTCCGTTTGACTGTATGAGCTCCAAGATTTAAGGATGTAATTTTAACATCTTTCAGAAATAACAGTAAAAATGAGAGAACAAGGAGTTATTATAGCTTTGTGATTAAAGAAAATGGAAACCATAGGAAAAATGCAAGAAATGAAGAAAGCAGAGGAGCAGTCCTAAAGGATTCCGTGTTCTCTATGGTGCAGTTGGACCAAAATTCCTCAATTCCACAGCAGACTTAACTATTGCCATGAAATGCCTTTTCCTCCTCTCATTATGTACATTGAGGCATTATTTACATTTGGAAACAGGGACCAATACAGAGCTTAGAGATGATTTTTTGTAACACTGATCTTTTTTTAAAGTTGAGACTTTCCCTGTGCTCTGCAAGCCACCTGACTCCTTTCTTCAGGGCACGGTTCCTATTCCTAACTTAGCCTGTGCATTTTCTTACCCTTTTGCCTTCCCCTTGCTCCTTTGGTGCAAGTTGTCCTCTAGTTCTAAGTAGACAGCTGAATAAACTGTACTGGTAAAGCTCCAGCTTTTTTGGTAAGCTACACTCACAGTGGGAGGCCTGTTGTAGTACAGTAAATGTGCATAGCTGTACCAAGAAAATATGCTTACTCTAAACATGGCTTGGATGCCTCTCTTCCATAACCCAGGGCAGTTTCCTAAGTGCCTAGCAGTGAAAGCTCTACAAGCCTACATCAGGGGCCTCCCATGAGATACACAGAGAAGTTCGCAGCTTTACAAGCTGATGTTTCTGGTTGTCTATAGACTCAGACAGATCGTACTTACTAGTTTAAACCAATTGTGTCTTCAGTATTTATTCTACGCTGATATAGGCCAGTTACACTCTTTAAATTGAAATATCAAGTTTGATAGCAAAGTTCTTTGTCAAGAATGTAACTTTGTAGACTGAAAATCAGTGGGATGGATATGTGGGAACTTGACTATAAGAAGCAAAGATCAGAGTGAAAGAGCCCTAAATTCTGTCCAGCAGATATGTGATTGTGTACTCATAGTTAAACTAAGGCTTAGTTTCTATGCCTTTTTTGCAGGTTTTGGATCAGCCTAAATATGAAGATAACCTGTACATGTATCTTTACTTTGTCATCTTTATCATCTTTGGATCATTCTTTACCTTGAACCTTTTCATTGGTGTCATCATAGACAATTTCAACCAGCAGAAAAAGAAGATAAGTACTTCATCATTATTCTGAAAAGAAAGCTAAGAAAATGCTTATTTTTGGTCCACACACAATAACTTTATTCATAAAATATTATTTTTTCATTTTATGATAAATTAGTATGTGCTCTGCATAGTAAATACATTAAATTATTAAAGCTTACGATTTGGCTTGATGAGGGTATGATGGACAAGTGACAACATATGTCTGTCCATGGTTCGTGAAATACTCAATGTCATCTTTGTAAAGATGCGGATTTGGGGCTGGAGTCTATAATAGACTTGTGAAAAGGCTAACCATTGCAATAGCTAAATGTAGCTGTAAAAACTCTTAGCTATACTACCTTCGTGTCTCAGAGCTCAGCAGTGTAGATTTCTGAACTCTAATAATAAACATTGTATTATCATTATTTGTACTTTCTTTAGTCTTCGTATTTTGTCAACACTGCCTCAAAAGGTATCAGTGTTTTAGCTGCAGATAATAACTGAAGTATCTGGCTACACAGAGTGTTATTGGAGTGGTGGAAGTGCTGTTGGATCCATGTGCTGAAATGGGTTGAGAGGGAGAGAAATTGGCTTTTTTTTCTACTCGTTCCACATAGTAGTTCCAGGATCTCCTGCTTCAAGTCCTGCCCCAGTGGAGGGAGAAGAAGAGGTTGTGAAATATGACCGTCTGGATACCTTCTAATTCTCCTTTGGTATCATAGATGTCAGTTCTGAAATTTTGCTAAAATTTACTCTAGCAGAAAAACAAGAGAAGGGGATTGGAATATTTTATTAGTTTGTGCCTCTGTAATAACTGATGGAATTTAGTAGAACAAAGAAAAAGCACCTCTCCTTCCTCTGTACCTCCCTTCCCCCCAGTGAAAAGCAGAGGCCTACCACAAACAGTGCAAGTTCAAGAGCCTCTCAAAAAAACATCCTAAACATTAAGAGTGGAATATGTAAAGCAATTCTTCTGTTACTGAAGTACTAATAATCATGATAAATGCGGATTTTTATGTCTGTCCTAATTTTTCCCACAGATGAGAATGTGAACAAGAGTGATTATTACTATTCAGTATCTTTGTTTATAAGTAATCAATAGAGATATGTGATTGTAACCAGCTTTTGTCTCTTTGGTTTACTTTGGAGGTCAAGACATTTTTATGACAGAAGAACAGAAGAAATACTACAATGCAATGAAAAAATTGGGTTCAAAGAAACCACAAAAGCCTATACCTCGACCAGCAGTAAGAATAAAAATCTTTTCTGTTATTTTTACATTTATTTAAAAATGGGATTGTTTCAATTATGCCTTAGGCTGAATTAAGTTGTAATCTAAAAAACCAAGTGATATAAGAAAAGCTTTATTCATCTGAAATCCAGTTTTTTTCACTTTTGTAGTCTGAATGTGGAGGATTCTTCCCTTTCCTTTTTTCCCCCTCATTTTCTCTCTGCTGATGGCAATGACATTTTATGTGGCTTTTTTTCAAAACACTGGTTTGACTAGAACAATTAAATGTGGCAGTGTATTTGTCAAAATATGTGAAAGCCTTAGGGCACAGGCTTTTTCAATCATTGAGGAAGACTCTGAAACTGCTGTATGGGGGCAAGTTACCATATCATTGCCTGAAAAAAAGTCCTTTTGCCCCTCACATTCCTGTTGCACAATCCATACAACGGTTTGCTCTCCTGAGCAGGGCTACCCTAGCACTACAGAGCAGAGTTTGGACGGGGCAAAGAGTTATTCCAGCTCTGCAGTTCTACTTTGGATTGTCGAACCTGCTCAGTGGCCAGCCCAGCCATCAGGAAATCCTCTGTAGCTGAAAAATTGAAGATAGTGTTTTAAAGGTTATTTTGGTGGCATGAAGAGCACTGAACTCGGAGCTTGAAAACTTTATAAGTTTTCTGGCAAATTAAGTGCTATTAACTCTCAGCCTGCTTACATTCCCCCCGCCGTTAGTTTTTTTTCAAATTTTGCAAAGCTAAGCATTCAGTTAATAGTCTGTGTCACAAAAGGTTACAGTGAACTGGTTCAGGGTGGCAAAGTCTCCTTTGCAACTTTAAAAAAAATGCACCATGCATATTTTGAAATCATGCCTTTAATGCTTATAAACACGGTAGTTGCATTTCTGTTTAATTTGTGTTTACATGTACAAACTGGAAAATTCACACAAATGGAGGAGTTAATGGAAGACATGAAATCCCCTTCATACTAGATTTAAATAATTTGTAGCAATTTCGAAAAAGAAATTTTACCCAATGCACGTCGTAATGAATCTTATTTTTTTCCCCCCCAGAACAAATTCCAAGGCATGGTCTTTGATTTTGTAACAAAACAAGCATTTGATATCAGTATCATGATACTTATCTGCCTTAACATGGTCACAATGATGGTAGAAACAGATGATCAGAGTGAAGACATGGAAAACATTTTATATTGGATTAACCTGGTGTTTATTGTACTTTTCACTGGAGAATGTGTCCTGAAATTGATTTCACTTCGCCATTACTACTTTACTATAGGCTGGAATATTTTTGATTTTGTGGTTGTCATTCTCTCCATAGTAGGTAAGAACAATTCATTTTTATGAAATGGCTAATTCTGTGGAAACTGAAACATTTTTGGCATGTAAAGTCTATTTATATTTTGGTTCAACATTGTCACTAGAAAGTCTGACCCCAATTTTTCTTTCTTCTGATTTCATATTATCCATAAAACAACTGAACGGTATGGTAAGAAATTTTTTAGCAATAGGTTTCATACACTCTCACTTTTCTATTAGTTGAAATTAGATCTTTATTCTGAATTCAGTAGAAATTCCTCAGCATAGAAACAAACCCATACATGAAAGGCAATTTTGATATAAACTAACAGTGGCAGTTGCAGGAAAAGAGTCCAGCAATCCAAGATCCAAGAGCAAAATCTGTGTGGGACTGTTGTTAGGCTAGCATGCAGGCACCCCAGACAGCAGGGTAAAACCCTCAGCTTACTTCAGGTTTGTTTGATCCTGAGAGGTCTTATGCCTGAGCCTAGAGTGAGCAACTGGAGAAGCAGAGCTGAAGCAGATGTAGTAATAAATACATGGCTCCACTAATCTTTGCTTTATCTAGAGCAGAACACCTGAAAGAACTTGAGTAAAAATTCTGACTTCTCAGAACTCCTTAATATGCAAATTGGTTTTGCCATTTTTGTATGGAAACAGGATGTAGTTGTTATTCTGCTTTGAGGCACATAATATAATGCTCAATTCTTCTACTCTTCAGTGAATTGTAAGAAGCCTTTTTATTATCAGTTTGTTTATGTTTGGAATTGCTGTGTCGTTAATACTAAACTTGTGGTCACATTATTTCACATGTGATTAAGAAGTTGCAGTTCTCTTCAAACATACACATTTTCTTTGAATACCATAACTTGATTATATGGCATTTTAATACTACTATAAATATGATCTTTCTTCAGATTAACTGAGATTAGTTTTGTTACAGTTAAATAGCAAGTTATTCTTCTGGTCTTAGCATTTGCTAGTCTACATACACTAGTTATCAGTTTGTCCTAAAAAAGATTGATTTTGTGTATTTGTGTGTCTGTTTGCATACATAGTCAGTCATACAATTAATACCTAGAAATGTCATTGATGCAGTTTTTCATTATCCTGCAAATTACTTCAGAATTTCTCTTGGGATTTATGGGTTTCCAAAGCATGCCAAACTGTAAAGGTTTTGTAAAAATAACTGAATGGCTAATTTCTAAAATCTGTTCAAATATCCTATTCTTCTTAAAGTTCTACAATGTTTGTAGGATAAATCTTTAGCAGTGGTTTTAAGTGTAATAATACTCTTTACTAATTTAACTTGTTTTTTACCAGGTATGTTCTTAGCTGAGATGATTGAGAAATATTTTGTATCCCCCACACTATTCAGAGTCATCCGACTTGCCAGAATCGGTCGAATCCTGCGTCTCATTAAAGGCGCTAAGGGAATCCGCACTCTGCTTTTTGCTTTGATGATGTCTCTTCCTGCTTTGTTCAACATTGGTCTGCTGCTGTTCCTGGTCATGTTTATCTATGCGATATTTGGCATGTCCAACTTTGCCTATGTTAAGAGGGAAGTTGGGATTGATGACATGTTCAACTTTGAAACGTTTGGCAACAGCATGATCTGCCTGTTTCAAATTACCACATCTGCTGGCTGGGATGGTTTGCTGGCCCCAATTCTTAACAGTGGGGAGCCAGACTGTGACCCCCATAAAGATCATCCGGGGAGCTCCGTGAAAGGTGACTGCGGCAACCCTTCCGTTGGGATTTTCTTCTTTGTCAGCTACATTATCATATCATTTCTGGTAGTGGTGAACATGTACATTGCTGTGATTTTGGAGAACTTCAGTGTTGCTACTGAAGAAAGCGCTGAACCCTTGAGCGAGGATGACTTTGAGATGTTCTATGAAGTCTGGGAGAAGTTTGATCCCGATGCAACACAGTTCATAGAGTTCAGTAAGCTATCAGATTTTGCAGCTTCATTAGATCCTCCTCTTCTTATAGCAAAACCGAACAAAGTCCAGCTTATTGCAATGGATCTGCCCATGGTAAGCGGTGACAGAATTCACTGCCTTGACATCTTGTTTGCTTTCACAAAGCGTGTTTTGGGGGAAAGTGGGGAGATGGATGCCCTCAGAATACAGATGGAAGATCGGTTTATGGCAGCCAATCCTTCAAAAGTCTCCTATGAACCAATTACAACCACATTAAAGCGAAAACAGGAGGAGGTATCTGCTGTCATTATTCAGCGTGCTTTCAGACGTCACCTTTTAAGGCAAAAAGTTAAAAAAGTTTCGTGTATATTTAATCAGGATAAAGGTAAAGATGAGGATGATCTGCCCATGAAAGAAGATATGATTATGGATAAACTGAATGAGAACTCTACTCCAGAAAAAACAGATATGACCCCATCCACAACCTCCCCACCATCCTATGATAGTGTAACAAAGCCAGACAAGGATAAATATGAAAAGGACAAATCAGAAAAAGAAGATAAAGGTAAAGACAGCAGGGAAAGTAAAAAGTAACACAGAGTTCTGTTTGTGATAAACTGTTTACAGCCTGAGAAAGTATGTATTTGTGTCAACAGGACTCCTGTAGGAGGTACATGCCAAACTGACAGTTTTTACATATATAAATATATATATAATTATATATATATATAAAAAAGGTCAGTGCCTATAACAAGACAGTGACCCCTCGTCATCAAACTGCAACTCTGTAAAACAGGGTAACATCTTGACAGGAGGTTGTTGTTTTCATTACCAGCTGACACTGCTGAAGAGAAGATAAAATGGCCAATCAGACTGTAGGGACCAGTTAAAAAAAAAGGTGCGAACCTATGAATCTCTGTGTTTAACATGAAACACGCAGTACAAAAATTGTATCCACTGTTTGCATTTCAACAGCCACATTTGCCATATTTTTACAAAAATCAGTGTTGGTGAACTTATCATTTTTTAATTCACAGGTTGTTTACTATTATATGTGACTATTTTTGTAAATGGGTTTTATGTTGGGGAAGGGGGTATGAGAACCAGGTGTTCTACTCTCAGATTCTCTATAATGTACAGACAGAAGTGATTTGCATGAAGGCATGCTGCACTTGTAGTTCATGCATGGAAAAACATGACGTCGCACAAAGCAGCAGAGTCTAACTACTTCCATGTTTCAGGGTGGCTCTATATTTTGAGGTGCTTAATAACAGTATCCATCTAGTATCTCATCCAGACAAATCTTAATGTGCCTGTAAAGTCCCATAGAGTCTACAATAATAGAACAGATGTTTTATTTTTTCATAAGTCATTTAACTGTAGTTGAACGAACTCCGCGTAAAAAATTTACCAAGGGACAGTGTGTCCATTTTTAAGTATCCTTCTGTAGAAAACAGCTTACCTGAACTTGGGAAATTGAATTTACCAAAAACCCACAAAACTTAAGGATTATGAAGTTGTTCTGCTTCACCCTGCAGTATCATTTAGCCATCTTCTGCTCTCAGCAAGGTTGACATTGTATGTGTTGATTAAAAAAGTACCGTCTATGTAAATAGTTATTTTATCCCGTGGTGCATGTTTGAGCAAACAAATAATGACCTGTGCACAATATTTATTGCATCAAATATGTACCACAGTAAGTGTAGTTTGCAAGCTTTCAACAGCTAATACGAAGTATTCTGTACCATTATAGATAGTTTGGAAGCTATCACTGATGCATGTTTATCTTGCCTTTGCTGCTGTAATTTTACTCCTTCCACTGTTAAAAGTCTAATATGGGAAGCCATATCTCAGTGGTTAAGTGAAACAAATTGTTCAATCGGTCATCATTCTTTCATGACATCAAGCAATAGTTTGCAGCTATTTAAGAGCTTCTTGCTTTGCATTCTAAAATTTTAAGTGACTACTGTACGGTGTATAGTCAGACTGTACAGGATATGTTGCAAACTGCTTAATCTGTTGAAAAATACATGGATAGAATTTTCTAAGAAAATATAAATATTGTAAAAAATACCATTTTATTTTATTTTTCAGCGTTTTGTACATAAAATAAGAAATGAGAATTATCTTCAGGTTGATGTCACTGTCACTTTTGTTACTTTCTATCCATAGCACTTTTTAATTCAAGAACTTCACAAAATAAGAAACAAAGGAAAGAATGGGGTAGCTTTAGGTTTCTGCTTTTTTATTAGTACTGTATTTTTGCACACATTTTAATGTGAAATAAGTTTCAAACTGAGTCCAAAATGCACTTGCTTCCAAATAGATATAACTTGTAATTGAAATGTGGTGGGGAAGATTTGTTTAAAATTCTAGCACTGCCTGCATCAGAAGTTTCAAGGTAGTCTTTTTATTCATGAAATCTTTACCAGTGTTTGTTTACATAGACTATTCTTATTCTTGTTGATTCATGCTGCACTAGAACTGTTCTAAATATAATATGGGATCCACAATGTTTTTTTTTCCACAGGAATTAAATAGCAAACTTGTATAATTGATCACATCAGGACATTTTGTGTTTCTTACACAAGCAAAAATTCGATGTTGACTCCTCCTTTTGCAAAAATATTGACTTGTGTGTCGGTGAACTGCATGCAGGAAAATGCTATTACCATAAAGAACAGTAAACCACATTACAGTTGAGCCAAAAGAATAAAGACTTCATTTTTTATTGTATTTAATTGTTCTGTCTTTGTTTTCATCACTAAAAACTATTGGCTATCAAGAGGTGCTATGAAAATAAAATGTGGATTTATAAAGTGTTAGAAATAAGGAGTAGTGATTAAAACTCATTATAATAATAGATTTGTGAAAAGTAAAAAATTAAAGCCATATGCTTTCAGAAAGATCTTTAATATGATTTGTGCTTACACTCTTCAGGTTATTAATCCTATTTAAAACTATTCTGTAGTAGGGTAATGTTTATGTGCACATGATGCTTAAACCCCTTTTTCATGTCAGGTATTCCGAGACAACTAGAAAAACAGATGTTAAAGAAACTATCCTAGCTATCAAGGCTGCAAACCAGTATGTATAACTTCAATGATATTTTACATTTGAAGTGAAGAATTATCTTTGTGTTATAAGAAAAATTTTGTTTACTACATAATTTGTAAAATATTTATAATTTATTATTTTGCATTAAGACATGAGGGGTTGAAGTCAGGAGAAACTTTGCTGGAAGTTTTGGTAAAGCATCAAATTCGTAGGGTTTTTTTTAATCTTAGGGTGCCGAATGCAATTATAATGTGAAAAATACTATAATTTTAACTTCTATGGTGAATTTACAGACAGTACTTTTCACTGCCAGGGACCTGGCATACACATCGAGTGATGCGTACATGCCCATGGAAGGGCTGATACCAGAATACAGGAGGCAGGTGTAGAACAGGCATTGCAAGAGTGTCGGCAGTGGAACTGCGAAGTTTGGGAGACATACTATAAATAAGTATTTATTGTGTCAGTCTTGTCATGCAAATTACCTAATCTATCTCCACTTTACAGAATCCCTCATGAGATGCTTGCAAGTATGTTGAAAAAATGCCTAGTATCAAAGTATTTCTTTTTCCCCTAGCAGGGCTTCCTATACTTCGAGACACAAAGCAGTTTCCTGAAAAATTGAGGGACAAGAAATTGTCATTCAGCTTTCTTTTGACTATGACATATGACTATCTTCTCAATGCATTAAAATGAGATTTCATTTACATTGTTGCAAAGTCATCTCTGATCCTGTAAAACATGCTAGAATTGGTTCTGAATAAAATAGCATTTGCGACACTGAAAGCAGGAGAGCCAGATTTTTAGGTAGCAATCACATTTGAGTGATATTTCTAAAAAGACATTTTCTCTGTTGTAAATGTAAAGTAATGCCTTGAAGGTAGGATACACTGAACAAATTAAAACCTAAGGAAAACATGCACAAACTCTAATAATCATCATAGAAGCACAGACATACATCTCTGTAGAGTATCAGGAAAACCAGACATACCCAATTGTGTGTGATGTGTAAGTCCTAGCTTTGGGTGTGGACCCCAGGAGAAACACTTCCAAATGGAGCAGTAGGATGGTGCCCTTATCTCTTCTCTCCACGGTTTTCAACCACTAATGGTCTGTTGAGATTGTTTACTCCAAAAATGAGTATTGCTATACTAATGTAGCAAGCTCTTAGGCTGCAGTGTTGCAATTAGATTTTTTTATCTCTGCCTATGAAAAAACAGTTGTCAGGGTAGGGTCTAAGATACGAAGAGATGAGAGAATCTGAAATTCTGTAATTTAAGGACCAAAGTTATGACTGTTTTGTTGGTTTTGTGGGAAAGGTATTGAAGAAAATGCAGATAGACGTAATATATTTGTATGAATGAGACCATTCTGAAAACAGTGTGCTTCTTGCAGGGATTTATACTTAACAGAAGACTAGTACAAATAAAAAAATAATTACCTCAAAACTGACAAGCAGATATGTTTTTGTTTGGGTTCCCCCTTTTTTTTTTACATATCTGTAGATCTACTGAAAACACCTGCCAGCACGTTGAAAACCAATCATGCACAGGTTTATTCACCACAGCAATCTCCTGCATTTTACGCACGCGGTTACAGAAGGACTCCCACTCCCCCCCCCCCCCCATGCGGCACCGGTGGCCGGACTGAGGTACACGAGAAATGAGCGCTCAAGTGGCCCTGTTAGCCTGTCCCTTCCTGCTGTTTATGAAGCCGCAGCGAGCGCTCCGTGAGGCTGGGTCTCCCGAGGCCCCCCCGGTGAGGCGAGCCGTACAGACCGGGCGGCGGCTCCTTGGCTCGCCTCCGCTGCCGCCGGCTCGCAGCTCCCGCCGCCGAGTGCTGCGAGGCGGCCGCCCGCCCGCCCGCCCCGCCGCGTTGCAGCAGAGCGCCGCTCGCCGGCGGCTCCGCGCGGTGCGCCTCGGCCAGCGCCGCCCCATCCTCCGCTCGGACGGCGGGCGCGGTGCGGCATGGAGCGGCGGGCGGGGGCTGCCTCCTGGGCGGGCAGGTAGCGAGCGCCCGCTCTGAGCCTGGCGGCCATCGGATGCCTAGGGACCCGCTCGCGTCTGCAGCCGCCGGGGACAGGTAAGGGGAGCGCGGGGGAAGGCGGACCGGTGGCGGGCGGTGAGGGCGCGGCGTCCGAGGCGTGCCGCCGGCAGGCCGAGGGCTGCCGATTTCCCGGGGGAGACAGCGAGCTCCGGGCGGGAGGCGGGGGCCGCGCGGCACGTCTGCGAGCGGCCCGGGCTGGGCGCGCGGCGGCTCCGGCCCAACGGCTGGTGAAGGTGACGAGCAACGGCGGCGCCAGCCCAACGGCTTGTGAGGGCGGCCCCGGCCCGGCGGCAGGTGAGGGCGGCGCGGCGGAGGCAGCGGCCTTCGGGAGGCGGTCGGCGTCACCTAGCCCCAGAGCTCGGGAAGCGCCGTTTGCAGGGCTCTCGGCTGGCGGTGGAGGGCAGGGGACCAGGCGTTCCCGTTACTTGTGTTATTCATAACTGCTAGCGCAGGACCGATTAACCTAGGTGGTGGCAGGATTAGCTGAAATACCAGTTTTTCAGGTGAGGACCCGTGAGCGCGTTGGGTGTTTCTAACTGCAGAGGGGGCTGTGGAGGAAAGGTGCACCCGTTGTTGGAGGAAAGGTGCGCCCAGGAGCTGTGGGTTTCTTAGTGAGGAAGAGAACAAACTCGCCTAGTACATGGGTTTGCAAGTTGCCCAGAGAGAGCAGTTATCTGTACATCAGAGATTTACTGGATCCTCGCCTACAAAACCGTCTGCCCTGCCTGGTGTTTCTGGCACCTGAGGCGTACAGGGGTGAGGCGAGGTGGCCTGCAGCACCCCTTTAGGGCTCCGTGGGTTTTAGCTGTCCCCAGGCACCACAGGTGCCCCAGCACCTTTGCTCCCAGCTGCGCCGAGTGGCTCAGAGCCCCACGGTGGAAGTGGGTCTGCCGTGCTGTGCCAGACTGGGGAATGGGAGTGCTGACGTGCAGGTGGGTGTCCAAGCCTGCCCGCCCCACTGCACAGGTGGTGGCAGAGCAGTGTGAGGGCGTCTGGTGATAGCTGGCATAGCTACAGCTGTCCACTGGGACAGCGGAATAAATGCAAAACATTTCACGGGGTTTCTGCGTACTCTGGTTCTGGATAAATCCTCTGCTGCTGCAAGACTGTGCTAGTCCTATGTGAGAAACAATGTTCTAAATCTGCGTAGCGCAGCAAACTCTGGAGCAACAGATACCACTGGTCCTTTCTTTGCCTGAAACACCTTCTCGTCTAAGTAGACAGGAAAGACGAACTGGTCTGGGCAGGGGCAGTGGCTCATACAGACTAGTAGAGCTAAAAAAGAATAAACAGGTTGCTTCAGGATGAAAGATGTGCTCAGTTTCCCATGTTCTTTCACTTATACCGGTGAATCGTACCCACCTGATTTTGCAGTGTTCTGAATGAGGACGTGTTTTACTGGGGGAAGGTTTGTTAACTATAGTCCACCACAAATGATTGCACATCCACATTTGTTGCCTTTGTTTCATCAGTGTGCAAATTGGAGAATGGCTTTTTTTACATAGTATGTGTGGAAAAGATAAAGCTTTAAGAAGTTTGTAAATTTTAATATATTTATTCTGGGAAGTGGTAAAGTAAATAAAGACACAAGGGCAAAGATGCTAGAGTGGCATACCCTAGTGTGACTCCAGGATGACTTCTGAGCTGTTCAGTTTTGTCAGAGGAAAGCAAGCTATAGTAATCTCTAAAATACCACTTTTAAAAATTGACTATATGGAAAGGTCTGCCCTTTCTGTATGCCTTATTTCATATTTCTGTATGTTCTTATCTGTGTTTTTTGTTTTAATATGTTATTTTTGTGTTTATTTTATGAAGCATGGTTCAGGCTGGCCCTGCAACATACCTCACTAGTTGAGGGCGAGTCACTAAAAATCTTACCTGTCATTGGTTTAAGATAGAGAATGCAATAAAGGGCGGGAAAACCAGAAAACTCAGAGAGATTGTTTCTATTTATCTTTGTGACTAAGCATCCTTTACATTAAAATGTTCTTGGATATCTTAGATGGAACTCTTTAGATCTAATCTAGCTTTTATCATGAAATACACTACATACTGCAGAAAGTTCTGTTTAAGTTTGGTTGAACCTAGAGAAATCTATTTGTAACTTGAGTTAGGTAGTCTCAGATTTCTGGAATATAAAGCACTTGAATGTAGGCTGGCTTTTGCACTCTGTGGGGACCCTTACTTGCGTAATAGAAGTGTTTGCACTTACCTTACTGTGAGTTTATCATTGTTATATGTCTTGTGCCTTACTGTTTAGATTTTGGATTCTGTCAGGTCATTCTAATGACAATTTAGAATTATTTCCTGCCTTTGTGATTGCATAGCAATGGCAGGGGGGTGGGGGTGGAAATAAGCAACTGCAGGAGGTTGTAATTGTGTTGTTACAACACATCCACTATTGTAAATTGTTGTACTTTGGAAACAAATGGCATTGTAGAGAGGCTACAGATCAGAATACAGCCTGATTTGGTATTTGTCACACTGATAGGACAGCAGTACAAGTAGCAGCTTGCTTTAACCACAGACAGATGTTACAGCACTGATGTAATACATCGATGTATTTGTTCAAAGTGGAGAGGGGGATGAATGGGGCTGAACTGTGGTTTGGTTTCTTTTCTAAATAGCTAAATATAAATAGGGCAATCTTCTACAGGTGGTTGGTGGTGACTAATTTAGAGAAACAGTGAGCCAGAGGACAAAGAGTTTGATATCCCTGGCAGCGAAGATGTCTGCCTAATGTTTGTATGAATCTGAGAAATGCAGAGCATCTGTATTACTGAAATAATGACTCATCAAATAGATGTAGTGTTAAGTGAAGGACTGATATATGCAGATAAAATGATCTAGAAGATTAAATATTTTCCTGTGTTTTTTACTATTTGTAGTATACTTTGTTGTATTATATAAGTTACTTTCTTACTCCACAATCCTTTTTCTCACCAGTCACCTCTGAGGAAAAGACACTTGTATTTTTGCTAATTCTAAAAACTTGGCAAATGAATAATGCCACACTATTCTGAATATAAAAGTTTACCTTTAAAAGTATCACACACTTAACTGTTTCACTTTCTTGTAAATTACTTGACTTCTTGAGCCCATGTTAAATACATTTGTAATTTTTGCAAGCCATACTAAAGATGCAGGTATCACACCCCACCCCCAACCACCATTATCCTGTTTACTGTATGGCTTTGACAGGTAAAAAAAAAAGCCTGTTGTATTTCCCAGGTGAGTACACTCTCCATTGGAAGTGCCTTCCATTACTCTGAATATCCTCAGTTATTTGATGATTTGTCCAAGCATTTTGCAAGACCTGTGCAGTTCTGTGCCAGGGTGTGCAGGCTAGGTCGAAAAGCAGAGTGGCCATGGCTAAATTGTAGGTAGCTGCCCTAATCTGCGCTCTGGGGAGGGGGATGAAATGAAGAGTTACTCAAAACTAATTAGGTTCAGTGTTACTACGTTCTGTATAATGTGCTGTCTGATAAGCCACTGTTGTTAGAACAGATAAAAAAGTATGTATTTAAGAACAGATAAAAAAGCATGTATTTCCTCATTAACTGTTCCGCAGAGCCATCTGGAACCATGAGCCAGTCTGCAGATAAGACTTGCACTTAGTTTCCAAGGTTTCTTTTTAAAGTAGTTTGTCATAATCTGATACTTAAGTAGTTATGTTAAAAGAAAAATGTATTTCAAATATATATTGAGACTGCTTTGACGTGCAAAAGCAATTTTTGCAGATACTGTTCTGCAAAACTGTTTTCTTCAGGGTTCTTCCCAACTTCATTGTTGTGTTACAAATCAGCATATGGCCTAGAGGCCACATCATTTTAACAGCATTTCTATGTAGTACTTTTCATGTGGTGGTCTCGAGACACTTTATATCATATACATATTTGACAGGAAAATAAATCTAGCACCTCTGTAAGATTATAATGGGGTGCTGAAAAGGGTATGTTTGATAGTATGAATTCCGTGTTATTACGTGGATCCTTTGATCAGCATGTTGGTTTTTTTATTCATGCTTCTGGGAACTGTTTGTGTTCAAGTGGGAATTGCGTGACTCTGGGTTTGACACTGATTTTTTTACTTTGCTTTGAAGTGCCAACAGCCTTCTCAAAAGGCGTGATATTCTATTTTAGTAATCAAACGTTAATTTTTGTTACCTGGTGAGAACACAGATATAAAGGGCAAATTGCATGTATAACTAACCTTGAAATATTGTTTTGAACAATTGTGTTGTAAATCTTGCTTTATACAGTCTGTCTTATGCAATACTCTTTTTTTTTTTTGTGTGCTTCTCATCAAGTGCTTTAGTCTTTTTTTTTTTTGACAGATCTGTTTATTGTCCTATGTGTAGATGGACTGAGCAATGTAAATCATTAGTGTGCACTTTGTACCAAGTATATCTGGAAAAGATATATATACAAGTTGGTATTCTTGCATTGTCTATAGTACATCTTAAACACTAATTTGCTTACGTTATTTTGTATAAACAATATATAGATATATATGAGCAGGTTTTAGTGAAAATTTGCAAAATATTTGTGGAAGGAGAGTTTGGAAGTAAGATTTGAGGAAGCGTTTTGCTTTCAGGTTGAAAATACCCAAGCATTTTTGATACAAAAACCTGGACTACTGGTAATTTCCCAGCAGACATGTTTCTGTTATAGCCTTGCTATGTCATGACTGGCTTTTTTTGCAGTTCCCATGGCAACGAGGATTTTTGCTCTGCAAAGCAGAATACTGTATATGGTTTGAGGGGGTATAAATTTTCTTTATTAAAGAAGAAATTTTGATCCATGAAAGCTCATCAGGCACCCTGCTGTCCCCCCCTCGCATCCCTCCCCTTAATAATCTGTGTTTTGCCTGTAAGATTACACGTAAATGTGAATTCCTATTTGACAAGAATACAGTTACCTGTTCTAATTTTTGACATAGTATAAGAGATGGTGGAAAATTTGTGAAGGTTTACTGTAGTGATAGCATGGAAAACATGTCGTCTTCCAGGCGGAGTCTTGACAAACAGGAGGCCATTGTATATGCATATAAATTTGTATATATTTGTGAACATTGTGTATGCGTATAAAAAGTAATAAGAGTTAAAGTTGCTCAGGATTTACATTGGCTTCTGCTAATGTTTACTTTGGCTTGGACTTGTTGCCAAGATGCATTCATAAAATACTTTTTGAATGGACTTACACGTTTAACTAAAGAATCTCAAAATACTGTACCTGATTCACAAACTAAAATTTGTTAACAGTGGCAATAATCTTGTGTGGTTTTGTGTGTGTGTCTGTCTCACCTTCTCAGATGAATACATGGCTGGTATGGGATGTTTGGTATGTATCCTGAACCAAATAGTTATAGGAGAAGCCTTGATAAAGTAACTGTGCTTAGGGCATGGGTCTTTTTTTCTAAGTTAGATAGGTTTTTTGTGTTGCTGTTGTTTTTGAGCACTCGTTCCAAAAAAGAAGCCAAATAACACCCCTGTTAGTTTAGTTTGGGTTTTGTTTTGGCGGGTTGACCCTGGCTGGATGCCAGGTGCCCACCAAAGCCGCTCTATCACTCCCCCTCCTCAACTGGACAGGGGAGAAAATAAAACGAAAGGCTCGTGGGTCGAGATAAGGACAGGGAGATCACTCACCAATTACCATCACGGGCAAAACAGACTTGACTTGGGGAAAAATTAGTTTAATTTATTGCTAGTCAAATTAGAGCAGGATAATGAGAAATAAAACCAAATCTTAAAACACCTTCCCCCCACCCCTCCCTTCTTCCCAGGCTTAACTTTACTCCTTGTTTTTGCTACCTCCTCCCCCCCGAGCAGCGCAGGGGGACGGGGAATGGGGGTTTGGGTCAGTTCGTCACACGTTATTTCTGCCACTCCTTCCTCCTCAGGGGGAGGAGGACTCACACTCTTCCCCTGCTCCAGTGCGGGATCCCTCCCACGGGAGACAGTCCTTCACGAACTTCTCCAACGTGAGCCCTTCCCATGGGCTGCAGTTCTTCACGAACTGCTCCAGCGTGGGTCCCATCCACAGGGTGCAGTCCCTCAGGAACAGACTGCTCCAGCATGGGTCCCCAACAGGGTCACAAGTCCTGCCAGCAAACCTGCTCCAGTGTGGGCTCCTCTCTCCATGGGGCCACAGGTCCTGCCAGGAGCCTGCTCCAGCATGGGCTTCCCACAGGGTCACAGTGTCCTTCAGGCATCCACCGGCTCCGGTGTGGGGTCCTCCACGGGCTGCGGGTGGATATCTGCTCCACCGTGGACCTCCATGGGCTGCAGGGGGACAGCCTGCCTCACCATGGTCTTCACCATGGGCTGCAGGGGAATCTCTCTCTCTGCTCTGGTGCCTGGAGCACCTCCTCCCCCTCCTTCTTCCCTGACCTTGGTGTCTGCGGAGTTGTTCCTCTCACATCTTCTCACTCCTCTCTCTGGCTACAACTGCTGCTCCCCTGTAACTTCTTTTCCCTTTCTTAAATACGCTATCACAGAGGCGCTACCACCGTCGCTGATGGGCTCGGCCTTGGCCAGCGGTGGGTCCGTCCTGGACCCACTGGCATTGGCTCTATCGGACATAGGGGAAGCTTCTAGCAGCTTCTTACAGAAGCCACCCCTGTAGCCCCCCGGCTACCAAAACCTTGCCACGCAAACCCAATACAGGGTTTTCTTTTTTTGGTAACTGGTAAAAAAGAAAATAGGAATGATGTAGTTACTGAAACAGCATAGGTAAACTAAGCAATTACTGTTTATGTTGTAAAAGCATCTGAATAGTACAACTAAGAAAGATATCTTCATGACATCTGAAAGGCCATTTAGAGATGCATTAAAAACAAATTTGGAAAGTAGTCTGCTGCCAGTGGCCTGCTGGTCTTCGTGTGGTTTGGGCTGGGAGACCTGTCTCGCCCTGCCACTGTCACCACACACATGTAGGATTATTATGGAATCATGAAAACAAAAAAACACCGCATTGATCTCTGCAACTGAAGCTACTCATCCGCAGACTTGCAATTCTGCTGGAGAAGAGTACAGGAGTTGGGCAACCTAGTATTTAGGTAATAACTTCATCCAAACAGCTGTTTGTAAAAGATTTTTCACTAGTGCTATCACCTGTGTATGTAATAGCTGTGACAAAATAACTTACATATACATGAGAGAGAAATTGAGCTTAACACCCATACCTAGGCATGAATACCCTGGATGCATATCAGTTTTTTCAAGTGAACCTAGAAGTTCTGAAATTACTAATTTTTTTTTTCCCCACTCTCCCCCTCCCCCCACAGTAGCCTTCTAGGAGATGGATTGAAGACGGTAGGTGCAGGTAGTTTGGACCTCTGTGTCACCCTTCTCATGAAGAACAACTTTCAAGTCAGTTCAGTGCTCATGTTGAAAAAAAGCTTATAGCCTGCAGTAGTGTATCATTCAGAATGCTTTATGTGATTCTGGAGCATCCTTATGTTTGGGAATTCAAGAAAATCGAGGTGTGAAAACTGGAATTTTGAACATGGGCCTGCAAAGATTTACAGCGACTGATAGCATCTGGCAGTGTATTGCATACCATCTCCTCACCCACCTCCCAACACAACCTCAACCCGTTTGTAAGAGCTTGAAGGTTTATTTTGATATTTATTTTTCTGGCTTTGCTTGTAATACTGGGCAGTGGAGTTTTGCCCTGAATAATTTGTCCAGTGCTCCCTGAGAATTCAAGAGAAAAGATAGTTGCTAGCTTGGGCTTTATGCTTGAGAAATGTGCAAAGTTTAGGAGAAGGGATCCCTTAAATGCAATTAAAGAATAACGAGAGTTGTGAGTTGCCACGTCAGATATTTTCTGTTGTATATGGAGAGGATGTGGGGCTGGTGATTCTGCATGAAGCTGGATGAATAGGTCAAACAGCTAGCTTCTGCATCTCTGTTGAGATGCATTAGGAGGAGTGACAATGCAATGACATAATCACTGACCCCAGATTGTTCTCAGCTATAAATCCTCTGGTTGCAGTCTCCACTGTTTCTCAGCATGTGTCGTTCACGTTTAAGGGCTTTTCAGATCATCTCCATCACCATCTGCTACATAATGGAAACAAAACAATTGTGCTGTGTGTGGAGCCAGCTGACTCCCCGAGCGGAGATGGAGGTTTGCAAAATACATCTCGTCTCTAAGAACTTGTTTATTTGGTTGGTCTCGTTGACATACCGTGCACTAGTCACTAGGCTGTCATTATGGATGAAATGTAAAACAAGGTAGTGACTCATTTACAGGGACATACACGTTTTCGAGCAGGTCAGATACTGCGTGCTGTGTGTGTGTTCTCATGCTTGTGTACAAGAAATACTGCACATCCTAACGTCTCTCTAATTAGAAGAAGGGAAGCATAGTCCATATGTGAAACATCTTGTCAGCATGAATATATTAGTAACATTTGTCTTGCATGGGCAATGAGAAGATAAGCAACAGAATTTCTTAACTGCAAGTATTCACTAGATGTCAGTGCATGATCATGCTGAACTGTTGTTCTCCTGAGAAGTTCTTTGATGATTGCAGTACCTCCCTTTTGTTTCCAGAATGCAGTGTGGATTAAATTTAAGAATAACTGATGATTAAAAGTAATTAATTCAGTCTTGGTTTTAGGAGTAGTCTGATAAAAATGCTTATTTAAAAAAAACCCAACACGTTTTGTGCTTAATAAAAGTAATTTAAAGACTTAGAGTAGCCCCTGTGTTGATCATTATCTAGCTTTCTTGTATATCATACAAGAATATATCTTATCTGGTATATTACTGATCAAACACTCTACCTGATACTGCTGCTGAGCCTGGGTGTGACTAAAATTCCTATTAAGATGAGGAAAAATTACAGTTTTCATAGTGATATATTGTAACACAAACACATTCACTTTATTTGCAAAACTGTTGTTTTCCTTACGGGATGTAAAAGATCAAGTCTGTAAATGTCAGTCGAAGTGGAGGAAAACCCCATGAATGTAGCTAAAATTGTCTGGTTTTCTGTAAGAAAATCTTCTCGTTCTCTTGCCATATCATGTCACTGGAATGAAATATGTTTATTAGAATATCTTGTATTACTTGCATCTCAGTATTAGATCTTTTTTTAAATTTTAAAGCAGATTTAAATTAATAATATTTAGCCTAGTTTTAGTGATAGATGATTAGGGAATGTATCTTTTCAGTCTGTATAGAGTCATCAGCATTCATCTAAATTTTAAATTGTTGCAAAATGGTTTTTTTCTGTCTTGTATGCAAAAGCATTCAGTGAGAACTATACATTAGTAGGTTAAAATAGCAAAAATAGCCATCCACTTGATAAATGCAAATATTTGAAATGGCTCTCCTGTATCTTCCAGTTCGTACTGAACTTTTCCTTTTATATTTTAATCCATAGCACTTAGTGAATGGTAAAAACTTTTACATGTTACCCTTTTATCTAATCTATTTACAGGTGAGGTCTTTTTTAGCACTATTCCCTGGTACCCTAAGGGAAGTGTTAATACTTGTGCTAATAGAGAAGAGAAGTTAGTTTGGTTACAGATACACGCTTTTTGACTCATGCTTAACACTATATTGCTACATATTCAGTATGTAGCAGAAATACTGATGTGATTGAATGATGGCTGGCCGTCAGTATTTTCCCTATTGTTGTAGCTGTATAAGAGGACCATCTTTGGTGCCATCTTTGTTTGTTCATTCCACTTAACTGTCAGATAGAAACTATCTGATCATCAGACAAAGGCATATTTCTTCCACCGCGGTGTCCCTCCAGTTACATCATGCAATGACATTTAAGCACTGCATCTCTCATCATGGGACACAGCTACCTGACTGGCCAGATTTTAAGACAAATTCTGATCGAGCTTGTGTAAGAAGGTCCATAAGAGATACAGTAGGAAGACTGTAGAGATTAAAATAGACCATTGTCTAACATACACCTCTCCCTTACACAGGCATACTGAATATAAACACATATAACAAGCTCTAAATAAAGGAGAGCTAGAGTGACTTCTCATTGCATGTGACTCTCTGACTTCATGTCTCTGAACATTGAGTGAAAGCCCGTTGTCCAGCTTCAGTTGCTCATTAACTTCACTAGAATTATTATCTGTTCACAATGATGCAAAATAAAGCAGATTCTGTCACTGTCTTAAAAATTGTTCCTAACTGAGGCTTAACAATTTATGTATAAGAAATGCTGATTTTTGTTTTTAATGACAACTTTGAGATTCTTCCAGGACCTCTCTTCAGAAGTTGATCTGTCTGAAAAGAGATCTCTCTGCCTAGTGACAAAATTTTTATCTTCCCTTGTTTGACATGTCTTGAGAAATTTGTTCAAAATAATTCTCGGTGCTTGCTTTCTACTGTCCTGCTTTTCATTGCCAACTGTGACATTGTGTTGGTATGGTTCCTTTGAAGTTCTTGATTCTGCTAAGCGTTTTCTTGCAGGCCTACTGCTGCACTGAAGGTGATTAAAAAGGCATTTGCAACTCAGGAAATCAATTTGATGGTTCTCTGCAGCTGCAACTTTTAAAGTAATACATACTGTGTTTTTAGCATAGAAAATAGAGCTTGTGTCTCTGCAAAATATGCAAAGAGGAATTCAGTCATCCTGCATTTCACGGGGGTTTGCGCCTTGCTGAAATACTAGCACAGCAGGATGTCTGAATTTCTGAGCTTCTTTAGAGTACAGGCAGGTGCGTGCACTGAGAATCCAAAGCACTGATTCCTCTTCTATGGGTGGTCTCTTAACGTAATAGGATTTTCTCTTTTGCCAATGATAGACATGTACTTGTTTATTATGGTTGAGAGTACTTCCCAAGTGAGAGACTTGGTTACTGTTCTTTCCTCAGCCTGAAAGTGTTCAAATCCACACCTGCATCTTCCAGAAATGTACCATAATTGACAAGCTATAAAATAATTTGGGTAAGATAGTGCTAAGCAGGGATCTATCTTTTCTTTTGGGTGATATTGGATGAAAAGGGTCATAACGCTCTAACCTAATATTGGGTCATTCAGTTGTGCGGAGGGATATCTGGGCTTTCTTGTTCACAAGATTGTTTTGGAAATAGGGACTAGACTTCTGTTCCTTCCCAAGTGAGTGTTCTCTTCTAGAACTCTTTTGCAAATCTGTATGTGAAGACACAGGTGGATTGTTTGCAAAACACTATTTTCTTTGGTGTCACTGAAGTTCACATGACTTGGGGAACAAGTACATTTTAGTTTATCAGCAAAACTATGTACCAACATTTTGAACTCCACCTTTGCTATGACAGAGCAAAAAGGTAAATAATGACCTTTCTTGTTGCAAGGAGCATGACAAATCAGGCACCTGCTGAATTTCTGAAAAGGCACCTGATCTTTCTTATCATTTCTTTAGGATTTTTCCCCTCCTCTTTTTTTAACAGCTCTGCTGCTTACAAGCTTTATATTTGCTTACTTTTCATTCAATAGCTTAATTTAATGCTGTACTTATCATCTGTTAAGATTAAAGATCTTTACCCAGTACCTACGTGATGCATAAGTTCTTATGTTTGTTGCATGTACAATAGTGAATTTTACCTTCAAGAGCCAATTATGGTTTTTAAAAAAATACATACTAGAAAAAACATAAATGGAACAGGCGAAAGAATGGCTCCAAGAAAGCAGTAGTATTGAAAGGCTGGTAAGTACTGGTCAGTTACATGTACTTACGGACTGGACACGATTTCCTCAGATGCTCTCTTTCCCTGTCTCTTTTGGTGAGCGGTGGATCAGCAGCACTGAGGAAAAACTGTGAGTACTATCAATAGCAACGGTGCACGGCCTTTCTTAAAAGTATGCATGGGGTAAAGGAG
The DNA here is from genome assembly GCF_018139145.2 of Gymnogyps californianus. NCBI lineage: Eukaryota > Metazoa > Chordata > Aves > Accipitriformes > Cathartidae > Gymnogyps > Gymnogyps californianus. The sequence continues at coordinate 23,515,112 of NC_059477.1, read as the reverse complement.
GAGCTCCTTCAGTGACTTCTGGAATTAAATTTTGCACAAGTGAGTTTAAAAATGTAGTAATTGTATTGGTAGAAATGTAAAGCAATATTAGGTTTTTTAACCAGAAATTAGGTTATGAAAAAAATACATGTTTTATGCTTGTATAATGTACTTGAAGACCAGATTCACCATTTGGTCCCTTCTCTTTGATCACTGGTTGGCATATGGATGTGCAGAAAATCCAAAATCTGATACAGAAGAAGGGTGACTTTCAGATATTAGTGTAGTCTCGTGAGCTCTCTAGTAATGTCTGTGGACTGATTGTGGGCAATCCCCCAATATTAACTGTGCCTGAGTATAAGGCTGCTTTTAAGTGAATGCGACCAATATGTGAGGCTGAGGACAGGGTAGCTGTAGAATCATGCATGAAGCTGGGCTGGGTGGAGAGAGCAGACAGTTGTAGGGAAAAAACAAATTAAGAGGGCCAGGACACTGTGCATATGGTTGAAATCAGGATGGTAGCACACAGGGCATAATTTATCAAATCTAAATTAAGTTGATTTTTAATTTTATTCTTTGAAAAATGAGAGATGCCCACAATGCTGACTTGGGGTCAGCATCAAATGTTTGGAGGAAATGTAATTTGGTATTATTGCTGTTCTTAATGTTTTTTCACCTTTCCTGTCCGAATTAGATGTTTGTAACTAACTGCAGTATAGCTGCCTAGGCTCAGAATATTTGGGTTCACACGTTTATGTTTTTGGACTTTTTATTATGCTGTAGTACTCTCTGCAGTGAAGATTTCTGAAAGAACTACTAAAGACTGTCAAAAAAGGAAAAATATTTATATCTGTTTGTTATTAATAAACTTCCAAGAATGTTTGAATACACACACATGCACATGTGATCTCTCAAATCAAATTTCAAGCATTTTCTCTAAATGCAGGTTCAGCCACACATCTGTGGGAATCAATTACCACAAGCATTCCATGTAAACCACGCTTGCTTTTGAATAGGAACTTTGATCCTATGACAGAAATATAAGTATTAAAGACTGATGTTGTAGTTCCTTCATTGATAAAATCCCTTATTCACGGTCCTAAGGGGTGTGTGTGTGTGTGGAATATATCTTATACTTTCTGTGTATGGTCTTTGGTATTTATCAAAGTAATTATTAATAAAAGAATTAAAATCCCCAGGCAACCTGGGACACGTGGAAGTATTTTTTTTTTTTAGGCACCTGTATGCATAATTGCCAGCTAGGTCAGAACTGGATTGACTCAAAATCAGCTTAAAGGTTTCATCAAGTCAGTGCATTAGTAGAGGAGGAAGGAATATAAATAAAAGAAGCAGCTTGTCTAACCTGCAAAATAAGCAGAAAGTAAAAGAACCCTTATTAATCTTTCAGGTACTCAGCTGTGGTGACTAAGTAAAATCTCATAAGGCGCCTGTCATAGCAGTGAAAAGTGGTATTCCTCCCTGACCTAGCTGTCAGTCTGTGTTCCTTCCAAAAGGGGTAGTACCTCATCTTTTTTCTTACTGTGCTGTGCCAGGATTATGCTCCTCTCTGGAGCAGATATGGCTGAAAACCAAGAATTTTTTTTACAGCTAATAAAAACTGGGTTAGTAAACTTGTTCAGGTTTGCTTAATTTTGCCTTTCAGTCATGAAGTCTAGATTATGGTTCAAAAGAAACTTGTTTTTGAAGTCTGATGTTTTAGGCTTGTGTACTGTTATTTAGTTATGAGAAGTCGATTCCTGATTTTGGGAAGAACTTACCTGATTAAGTTGTTGGTATGTAAATAAGTGAAATTGGAAATTATTTCCATGCTAGAAAGCTGCTTTATAAGATAGTCACAGATTAATTAATGGAAATCCATGTATACTCTTGTGCAGAAGTTCTTTGCTTACCTTTTCTCTCTTTTGTGTCATTTATTGTACCACTTTTGATTTCACTGAAGGCAGATGACTGTACTCTTGATTGAAGGAATATAAATGGATGTTGGTAAGTGGGTGGGAGTCTGAGGAAGTTGAAATTTATGTAACTTGCATTTCTAAGAGGTGAAAATTAGTCTGCCTTGAATATGTTTCTCAGTTTTGCGCTGAGACTTGTTCCCACCTGGCACTATTTTCATGGAGGTTTCTGGGGTTTTTTTACACAAGCTTTTTTTTTTTTTTTTTTTAAGAGGAAAGAAGAATTTGTTTTGGTTTTGCTTGGTTTTGTTTATCAAGGAGTAAAGAAAAACTTACCTATTACAACAGAGGTGCTGCAGTACTGTTTCTCTTAAAACTAAGGAAGGAACTAACGCACTCTGCTTTCGGCCTTCAGCTGCATAACAAGCAGTGTAGTACTTTTTTTTTTTTCTTTCTCCCCCCCGCCTTTCCCTGACCATCTTAGAATCGTTTTTACAGCTCCTTGATAGATAATTCCTCCTAAAGTAACGTATTCAAGTGTCAGATTCACTGACCAGTATGGTTACTTTCTAGCATCCTTGTGTGCCATATAAAAAGGGCTTGGTTTGTTACTGTTCCGAACTGGAACAAAGACTGTTTGGCCCAGCTGCTTCAGAGACGGCAGAGTCTTCTAGGTTCTATTAGAGAGTAAAAATGTATGAATGCTGTGGTAAAGTAATCCTATTCTTCTTTCCTGAAGCAGTTTCGATTTTCAAACCATAGGGTGATGTGTTTTCACTGTGCATTGCCCGTAATTATCCAGCTTCTTCTCCAACCCAAATAGTCATCCCTTCAGGCTTCATTAAATGCAGTCAGTAGGGCATTGAAGCCAATATAGCTTGTTGTATGGCTTCTGCATTTTAATATGTTGCTATTTCTGACTGCAGACTTCTGTTTTTTTTTCAGAGACTCGTGGAAACTGTATCACACACATCCTATTTGATAGCTTGTCACTGTTTAAACCTCGGACTACTGAAATCCTACATGCCTTGGGGGATTTCTAAGGCTAGTAGATGGTGGCATCTGTCCATTTGTGAGAGAGAAAAACCCCAATTCTCCATTTGTTTTCAGTCATAAATCATAAGTAATTTCCTTGCAATGGCAACAGCTTCAAATTTAAGGAAACCTGGATTTCATAATCGAACATCAGTGGGTTCCGGTTCTTTTGACCATGCAGGATTTTTCCAGGCAGCAGCCCTGAGTGCATGCCACTTAGTCATACATAGTTCATTCATCACTTTCTTCTTTTTTTTCTATCAGTGTTTACTCTGCTTGGGGACCATGCTGGCACATTTCTTAATGACACTGGATGCTAAGCTGCCGCATGGAATTGGCAGTGGCTGTGAAATGCAGCTAGTCTTGTTGCTGCCTTACAAGCCTGGTCCCTCCCTCTTCAAGGATCTTTCCACAGACATGTAGGATGCTGAGAAACAAGGTGTTGCAATGTCTCTATACATTCAGGAGATCTAGTAGATCTAATGTGTGGAATGTGACATACCTTCCTGGGATCTTACTAGCAGAATGGTGAATGATCCTTATCTCTAGACCATGTGTGAGGAATTCGTTCTGACGTCCTAGTAGCAATCTTTCAGGAGAGCAATTACGCTATAGGAGATCTGACCTCTTCCAGCATTAATAGGTGAGGTGATAGCTCTTTTGCTCCTGAGCCAGACAGTAGCCGCTATTGTTCTTAGGCAAATGCCTGATCCTGCAGTCAGTAGCCTGGTGAACAAACTGGTAACAGTCTTAAATGTCTGCCTGTATCTTTCTCTAAATATCAAGCTCCACCTATGTTTTCATTAAGCAGTATGTTAGAGCTGATCTCGCACTTGACAGAAGAGATCTACAGTAATTGGTTTCTAATGAAGGACTATGTGATCAACTATCACAAAGTTACATAGCCTGAGGATAGCTGCTGAGAGTCACGCACTGTATGAATGCCTGTGTGGAGTATCGAGTGGAGATCAAAAGAGATGTTACTTACCAGTAATCAGAGTTCTTTGAGATACGTAAATCTGCAAGTACCTTTTGCCCCCGGCCATGGTTTCCCTTTCCTTCTCTCCTACTTGTGAAGATTTGCATTTCAGAAGAAACTAAAATGGTGCAGAAGGTGCTACCCAGTATCCTAAACATGAGATCGGGCGGGAAATCAGCACGTCCTATACTAGATTGCAGAAAGAAAAAGTGATCTAGTCTTGAAGTGAGTGTACATGGGAACCATAGGGAACTACAGTTACTGATGAGCTCTCATCCCCATCTCACTGTATACATTCCCCCCCCCCCCCCAAATGTGAAATAAAGGGCACTAACAGAAAACAGGATGCAGAACTTAACAAATCAAGGATCCTCTTTGATATCGAACACTGCTGCAAACAGTTTTTACTATTGATTTAGCTTTAAAGAATTTTAACTCCTCTAAGTAAATCCTTCATGGTTCTAGGAAGGAAACTGGTATGTGCACTAAAGAAGCAAGTATGGACCAGATATGGGGTAGAATAAAGGAGAGAGAGAGAGGAAAATAATCTGATAAAATAGAACAGCTGCAAGTATTTTTTTATTTAAAAAAAAAAGTAAAAAAACCCATAAGGCCTAAAGAGAAAGGTAACTGGACTACTGATAGAGCCTACCAAGGGAGGGGAGTGGAGCAATTAGCTGTGCTAAAGGAAGAGGCTGAAAGCACATATGGTGGGAATGATCATGTTTAGTTCTAGCAGTGTATGTTATGAAATACCAGAGATTTGTTTGAGGTTCTAATTATTTACTAAGCTGTGTCAGTTCATCTTTACAATCACGGTTTTCTAAAGTGTTAAGATAAACACGGGTTTTATTTGTTTTTTTCCAGCATCCCTGAGTGTGGAAGTGTGTATGGCTTAATCATCATCATAAGTAACTTGTACTATATGAGTGTAATTTTGCTTGTCTCCTGTGAGTTTGCGCAGCACCTTTCAACTCTGTGTCCACCATAGCTGATCAAAAACTCTGGAGTGGGAAGTAAAAATCTTGACTGGTAAGCCTGGGTGTTACAAAGAACTGTGAGCTGCAAGTGAAACCTGAACCGGGATCCATGAATGGTTTGTAATGAACCAAACCAAGTCAGGAGCTGCCTTCAGTCCTGACAGTATAGCTATCTAGATTTAGTGAAAGGACGCTGGCAGCCTTGCAGTTTCTGATTTCAACTTACATTCTTTTAACTTACTCAGTCAGTACCATTATATAGTAAGGCAGAGAGGATTACTGAGATGTAATTTATATATACTTTCTAAATTTTTTCTCTGAAGCTTTTTTCAGGAAGGAGGTGATCCTGTAGCATATTATCCTTCCATAATGGGATTGCCAAAAGAAGCTTCACTCTTTATAAAGTCAGAGAAAATGGAAGCAAATATTTTAGTAGCAACAGACATAATCAGGGAAAGGAGAAGTGAAGAAAGTTGTTGCAGGAAACTGCTTCCTGATGAAGTCTTCCTTTTGTCCAATGTAATAGCTCTGGAGAAAAAACTTAATGTATGTTGTAAGGAGTATTAAGTATAGAGAAGTTAAAAAAAAAAAAAGAAAAAAGGCTGAAATAGCTGAACGAATATAAGCACACCCACTCATCACTTGAGTGACAGCAGGGACTAGGTACAAACCTGGATTCAGAAAGGACCCAATTTCCCTTTCTCCATCTCTGTGTATATGTGATTAATTAGTCCAATAATAGCACTTTGGAGCCGGAAAGCATTGTTAAGACTTTGCAGGTGCTGGCTCTGGAAAGGGACAGTTGGGTTCAGGCACCGTGCCGGGGAGTGGCCAGGGCAGCAGGCAGTTTGGAAGGGGCAGGTGAGCCAGAAGCCGAAGGCAGCCCGGCAGTACCAAGCGCGTTAGGCCTGGGGCTGGCCGCCAGGCTGAGTCAGAAGCCCGGTGGTCCAGTCTGTAGTGGAGAGGCAGGTCTGAGATGCCCCTGAGGCAGGCAGTCAGGTCTGTGGTGAGCCTCTTGGGGTCTGGGTCAAGCAGGTGCCTGGCCAGGTCCAGGCACGGCTGCCGCAGAGTGGTAGCATAGCTCGGGCAGGGGCCAAGGGCAAGAGGCTGAATTTAAAAGCAGCGTCCTGGCAAAGGGTGGGCAGGCCCACAGCGGGGCTGCTGCTCCCTCTCTGTTTCAAGGCCACCAGCTGCGCTGTCTGTAAGTTGGCCTTGTGCCCAGGCAGCCAAACCCCCCCACCCTGCACAGGGGAATGTCCTCAGCGCCCTGACATACTAGCAGAAGTGAATATCATATATTTAAAATGCATTTATCAGGTAAATGATTTCAATTTTTTATGTGCAAATCGGGGCAAATTTCACGAGGACTGTCTGAGGTTATGTAGAATTCTGAAGAAACTGGCAAGTGTAGGTTACAGAGATTGCACAGACACCACTCTGCTGAGGAGGCTTGTGTGTGCAGCGCTTGTAAAATGCGGGGGAAACATCAGCCTACTTAATGATAATTTTTTGTAGCAAGGCTATTTGTGTTTTATTTTAGAAACACTGCCTGTCTGTATTAGAGTTGCTTCATTCTGGGACTATTTTAGAGGTGTTGGGTTTTTTGTTGTTAATAACCTCCTTTTTTCATGGTAGATTTTGCAAGACATTCCGATTTACTTTTTTGTACTGCTCATTTCTCTGATTAGTTATTCTAATAGTGCTTCAGGGCTGGAACAGTGTTGCACCTTGCATCTGTATTGAAAAGATTTTTATTAAATCCAGTTATGACACTACAATTCTGTATGTCCGTGCATTTCCCTCAGCAGTCAGGCTGGTTGAGAGGTGAGGCCTTGGTGCTCAACTCCAAATTTCTTTCTGCAGATAAAAAAGAAAATAAAGTTGAAGATGTCTTCCAGCCAGTCGCTTATCAGGGCAAAATGTCTGTTTAGGTTTTTCTCAGTGTTCCCCACAGTTCCTTCCTAGTAAAGAAAATTGTATTGATTGTCTGGATTTGAAACCTAATAGTTATTTTAGTTTTTTAATGCTTGCAGGAATGGATTTCCATTTTTCTAGGCATCTAGGAAGAGGTTTTATGTTAAACTGAGGTAATTTGGTTAAAAAGACACCTACTTTACTTGTTAAGACAGAATCTGAATGTTATACACGGGATCCACTGGCAGTTTGTTATAATACGACTGACAGCTAATTTTTTCAGAACCTAAAACAGCTATTACTTTATAGTGGAAGTATGCTAATTGGTATAGTCTTGCTGTGGTTGAAGATCAATAATTCAGTGAAGAGGATAGATGCTCTTATTTAAAGGAATTCACAGTTAATTTTATTGAAAAGCTATAGCTGAAGATTGAAATTTGTAAACACAAAGGTATTTGTCAGCTTCTGCTGCTTAACATTTTCCTTTCAAGTGGAAATCCTGAGTACAAATGCTTTGATGTGGCAGTAAACGTTGCCTTAGCTAAGACTGAAGACTCATTCTTGATTTTGATTTTAATTAAACTGTCATAAAATAAATCTGATGCTGTTGTCTTCAGCTGAGCTGATACCTGATTTATATGGATATATAGAAAATAAAAATTCCGTGATCTTGGAAAACATTTTTTCAACTAGATTTATGAGGCTACAAATAGACTTAATAGTATATTTGAGGCACACGAATTGAAAATTGTTCACCCAGTCATTTTCTGCTTTTTAATTCTTATTTAGGTAGAAAGTTCTGTGTGGACAAAGTTCACACAGCACATTGGGTTTTGGCTACTGTATTATAAATACAGTGAAATAAATGCACATGCACCTATTATACAGGTAGAACTTCAAGAAAGCATCTAGTAATTATTCTCTTTCAGGTATTTTATAAATACTGCCTCAAACAGAAGGAAGATGTATTTAGTAGGAAATTACTGGCATCCATCTCTGAATTATTCTAATTTGCATTGAGATTTCAGATTCTTGCTTTGTATAAAAGCACCACTGTTTTTTTGGTAATCACAAAATTTCCTAAATACACAGCAGCACTCTTTGCTGAAGAGCTGGATAGCTGAGTCAGTCTCAAAGAATGTATACAGGCAATAACTGTGTTCCTACAGCTGTTTGCTTGTTTTTTTCCTTACAAAAAGGAGCTGAAAGGGAGAATTGCTATTCACTAGTGGAGCTGAAGGTTATTAATAGACTTATTTTTTTTCTTGTCTTTAAATTTTGTCATGTCATTACCTTCCACTACAGAGTGTCCTCGCTGATTACTAAGTAGCTCATTAAAGCTGGTTTTTAGATGGTGCTTTTTTGTTTTGTTTTCTTCTTGCTGTTTTCCTATTTTGCTAGCATGCAGATGGGGGTGGGGAGTGGGAAATAAGGGAGAGAGCATGTTCCAGAGGATGCCAGGATGACTTCAGTTATTGGATGACTGCTGTCTGATGGATGCAAAAAGGAGGAGTAAACCTTTCAGTCTGCACTGACGGAGCTGAAACACAGAAACCCGATTACAGGTAAGGGTGAAAAAAATTCCTGTTCTGAATAGCTATTCTTGATCCTTGCCACAACATTTCTTGGGTATAAAAAAAATGCATGTGCAAGCATGTTGTTTGTTCTTCACTAATGAATTTGAAGCAGCTTTTCAGGTTGTTATTTCTCCTGCCTAGGAGGTTTCAACCGATGTGAGATCCATAGACAGTGAAATCATAGGCATGCCTGATGCTATCTGACAACTTTCTCATGTGACAGTATAGGCATTGCATCTCATTGATGCTGAAGTTGTTCAGTAAGCTGTAGGAAGAGAGGTCTTTTGTGTGATGGAAATACTCGCTGTTGAAAATACACTGTATGCTACCAGCAGGAAAATAGTGCTGGAAGATCTAAAAATGTTTTCTTTGAGTTTGGATAGGAAAAGGGCTTACAAATGAACTGCTTCTAAAACTGTATGTGTTTTATTTAGTGCTGAAAGTACAGTAAGAATGGCTCCTCAGAGCAACCCTTAAAGGGTTTTTGTGGATTTTTGCATCATTTTTAGGTTTGGAATGAATGTGGTTTATAATTCAGTCATAAAATTATCTTTGTCATAAAGAAAAAAACATGCTGCATATAATTAAATAATGTGTACAAGACAGATAAATCTTGTGGTACCTACAGCAGTTACATACCAGTTTTAATACACTCTTGAAATAGCTTGTATGAAACCTGTTCTGCTGAGTTTACATGTTATCAGCAGCTGTTAGTTTACAGACGCTGGAGATGGTAAGTAGCAAATAACTTACTTGGTACAGAAAATGGAGTTGTTTATCAAGCCACATTATTTGAGGATATAGGACTACAGGCAGAAGTCCTGGCCCCACTGACAGAATTGGAGATTTTTATATTGGCCTCACTGGGGCAAAGATTTCAAAGTGTCAGCTCTCTATTGACACATTTTACGTGTAGCAAATAATTGTTATACTACAGGACCCCGTTTTGCTGGTTTGAAGCAGAAATCTTCATTGAAATAAATGAATTGTGATTATCATTGATTTGAGAGTGTATATAGTCATAAAATATATTTATAAAGTTAAAATGCTGGAATTTAGTTTTAATAGATTTGAGAGATTAAAATCAGTAAATGCGTGTATCCATTTTTGTTGTATACACCGAGTGAATTCCCTTAGAGCAGACCCAAAATTATTAAAAAGTGATGTTACTAAAGGCAAACTGGATAAAGTCAATAGAACTCTTACTGAGTACTGAAGAGGACTGGAAGAAGCTTTGTCCTCTGTCCATTTATTTATACACCTGAACAGCTGCGAGCATCTTGAGTGGTGTCCTTTTCTCCTAGCTGTTTCTTCAGAGAATGGAGCCTGATATGTTTGCTAAACAATCAATCAAAAAAATTAATAACTTGCAGCAAATGTCAGCGATTCACAAAATTATTCGAAAAGACTGAACTGTATTTTTTTTTTTATACTGGCATGTGAACACTGGTGAATAATACTGACTGAAAAATAGATGAGTGGCATCCTAACATTTTGTTATTTGTAGGGAATGGGTATGTATCTGAAAGCGTAAGCACAACTGTTAAATTACAACATTAAATCTATGTATTCAAATCACTTTTCCCCCATCAAATGAGAAATCTGACTCAAAACAGCTCCAGTAACAGAGAGGAGTTGATGAAAACAGAGATCTAGTTCCACATGTATTTAAATTATTCTGTCTCCTTGGAAACGCTGCTGCTGCAGATGGATTTGGCTTTTGGTGGCTAAAAATATCTACCGCTTAATAATGACAGCATGAAAGATACTGAATAAAACTACTGTGTTGTCACTAGTTTTAAAGTTCCCTAATGATTCAGGTATTCTACATGAACTACAGATTTGCATTTTCTGTCCAGTATTCCCTATCAGCTGCTGCCAGCACTCACCAGCTCGGTGGAAATGAGATAAGCTCGTTAGCCTTGGTTGGAGACCCTACTGAGAAGGGAGCATGTGAGTGGGAGGTAGGCTGGGAAAAAAAGTTCATGGTGGTGGTGCGAGTATGTGTTGTGTAATATTTGAGGATACAGGCTTATTCCCAGGGAAGTCTATGGTAGAAAGAGTATGCTGAAGCCCTGCCTTTGTAAGTTAACAATTTGTAAATAACAGAATGTCTTTTTCTTTTATTTATTGCAGAATCTTTAGGGAATGCTTCCTTATCAGTTGTATGTGTAGGTGACTGAAATATCACACAAACCATTGTAAGTCAAATATTAAATTACCTTAAACAAAAGCCAAAACCTAAATTACTAAAGAACTTGTTGTAAGCAAGAAATAGCATTACATTACTTAGCATTACTAAGAAATTTCATCCTTTAAAGAATTAATTCTTTCCAATTAAGAAAGTGTAGCCAGTACTTTTCTTTTAATCCAGTTCTTTATTATTTATTCCCTCCACATACCACAACTTCTTTTGTTGTTAGCTGATATTCAGTATATATGAAAAACACCACATGTATTTTTTTGATCTCTCCTTCATTTCCATCGGATGGCTTCCTGCTTGTGCCCAGAAAACAGAACAAATGACAAACATTTCCTCAGTGCTGCATGGTGGGCTAGATATACCTCTTTTATTCTTTTATTTTGTTAGTATATATATGATTTGTTGTAGCGTAGATCAAAATTGCTGATTAATTTTCCATTTTTGAACAAGGCATTTTTCCTGTTCTGCAGTGTCTTAAAGACAACATTAAAATATTACAAGTTATTGTTACGCATACAAATAATTAATCCTCTGCAAATTAATACTAAAATCCATTTTTAGCTGACAACACAAGTACCAAAGGTCATTTAAAGTAAAAGTTGAACACTTGGTTTTGATTAATTGAAATGAGTAAGAGGAAAGGATCTGGTATCTTTCATTCTATAAGAGACTATTAACATATTAATAAGGCAGATTATTAAATGGATTATAGAAACTTTTCTGTGAGGACAATAAAATTTAATCATAGCAGGTCTTATTGAGAATAATTTGTTTTGTACTAAAATGAGCAAATCTGGGCTGTTTTAATTGTAAACCCCCCTTTCCTATAGTATGTAATTTAAGATTCTGTGGAGATAATAAGTAAATCTAAACAGTATTTGAGGAAGTAAAGATGTGATAAATTGCTGGAAGAAGCATCTGTGTGTTTTACAGCGGTAGTCAACTTGTGCCAATTTGACATGAATCCTTTGATTTCTGGATATAGAAGCAGAAGTTCTCATCTGCTGAAAATAGTAATGAGAAAGTTTGTTGCACATTGCCTGTCATTATGTCTAGGTTGTGGAAGATAGTGATGATAACATAGAGAAGGTACCGCTGTTTTGCTTTGGTTTTTTTATAACAAGTTACAGGCAGATGAGCTAAGGTTTCTGCCGGGCTAGGTTTTTCCAGCAATTTTCAGCATTTTTCTTCATGCCTGAAGAAAGAGAGTTCTGTGCTATACAGCTAATATCAGACCACATAGGTGAAGACAGACTATCTTACCACATTTGTCACTCTCCAAAAAAACCCCCAAACTATCCATTTATCTTGTTTCTAAACTCTAATCTCCTAAAATTAGACATTTTTGACCTTGTCACATGTAAGTAGTACCATTATTGTCAATAATTATGGCAAGAGCAAGGTATGAAGGATTTGGTCCTTTGTTATCTAAAATTTGCGTCTACACTCCCCTGTCCCCCCTCAGAGACACGCACACACCCCTCCATACATAAACTGTTAAGCTGGAAGAGTTTGCTCCTGTCTTTTTTCAGATAAAAGGGGAAGACCTAGTTCAGAGTTACTTTTGCAAGTATGTTCAAGTCCATTTTTGTTTCACAAGTTCATACTGCACTTCTTGGAGTTCGGATGTTCTGGTTTGGGTGGGGTTGGTTGGTTTGTTTTTTGAAAGTCTGTTAAACACTACAGATTTCAGAGGAGAGAATGGCTAACCCTGTGTCAAGATGCAGAGATCATGGGGCAGAAGGGGAGAGCTGTTGAATTCATGCTCTCTCTGCTGGCTTTGATGGCAATGCTGAATGAGCAGCCAGGCTGTGTGTTAAATAGCATGCAACAGGGAGCTAAGTGGCATGTATCAGGGCTGTAGAGGTGTGAAGGCCCCTTTCGCATATACCAGTCTTGACCATGCTGTACTTTGGCAGGCATACTGAGATACAAGAGATATCCCACCATGTTGTGCAGTTCTTCTGCAGGAAGTGCACAAGATTGATGTTCATGAAAGAACAGTATGGAAGATCAGTACGGAAATAGTACGAACACACATTGCAGTGTGACAATTAGTATTACCACCTGGGCTAATCTGGGCAAAACTTATATTAAAGACCACTTATTTCCAGCACTCTGTAAGTTGATGGCATTTCCAGTCTCTGCTACAGAGCTGGACCCTACTGCCATTCTTGTACCTGGGAGCAGCATAATGGAAAGCTGCTGTGCCAAAAACATGCTGAAAACACTACTGCCAGTCTCAGAACCTCACTCCAGTTGCTGGGGAGGGGCTAAGCAAGCCAAATGTTGTCTGTCCTTTTGCAAAGAGGTGCAACAAAGACGTCTTGTTAATATGCCGTCTCCCATATAGCAGATGGACCAGTTCTTCCCATCACCTGCATGTTCACTCTTCTCTAAAAGGCAGTATTTGTAGAAGTTAGTAGGACTGGTGGCAGTGTTTTTCTGTTTTCACATTTCAATTTTATGAAGAGTTGTGACATCTCCTGGCTGGAGCTCTGCTGCAAGCAGTCCTGCAATACAGTCTAAAAAGTAGTAAGTCTTTTCTGGGAGCCCACAGACAAACTTAAAAATTTCTTCTGGGATACAGATACTTCTGTAGTGGAGCTCAAATACATTGCACTGTATTTTTTTTCTTCAAACAGAGGCAAGAGAAAAATCTTCCACAGAGATTTTGGGTGAAGAGATTTAAATTGATGGAATTTCATCATCAAAGCTTAAAACCTAGAAGAGAAGTGGCCAATACCAGGCCTACAGCAGTGTGACCTGAAGACTTTGAAAAGGACTTCATGACAGGCCCTGCTAAAAGTGTCCTAGATGACTTAGATGGAGGTTAGGCATTATGAACCTGAGTTTGTGACCTAGCTTCAGCAGGACTTTCTCCTGAATCTCCTCCTGTTTGCCTCTAGGACTCAGTGTCATTTATGCATCTTTCTCTTTTGTAGAAGCAGTTCTTGATGCAGCAAGCTTAGAAAATTGTTATAAATGAAACACAAACTCAAACTAAACAGCTTTTGTGGGCAAATCTCATCTTGACAGGAAAGCCCTCTCGCTGAATGCCTCTGAATCCCCTTCTACCAGGTTGCGCCTTTGTCATTGGAGACCTGAATGCAAAGCTCCTGGACGCCTGGTTGAATTATCACTGCCTCTTACTCATCTCATTTTGCTCTCTGGGGAGCATACTGAGAGAAGACTTAGGAGACTAGCCTAGAATTTTCTTCTGTTGGCCGAATTATACGAGCGTTTCGTTTAACTGTTGACATCAGTTGATGTAGCTAAGAATTGAACTCAGGCATCAGAAGGCCGTTTCACTGCTGCTGTATGCGGGAGTTTTATATTTGGATGATGGAGAGGGGGATATTGACGTGCTTGGTGCACGTACGACCTTATGAGATGCTTCTGGAGGACTAAGGGAGCCAGATCTGCCACCATTGCATCTCTACTGTGTGTAGAGACAGAAGGTGAGCATATGCCAACATCCTTTCTGCATTCTAAATTCATTGCCAGTGGAGCTAGTTGGCGTGTGTTAGAGTGTACAACAATGTGTAGGCAGTCTAGAAGATTAGTGGATTAGTACTCAAGTGTGAAATCAGGAGTGCTGTAAAGTGATGGTATAGAAACCCTGCAAAGAGCAGACTTGGCAGCGTTTGGCTTGCAATGCCAGAACAGATTCCCCAGGCTGAATTGTGCAGCCTTATCCTGCAGGATTTACTTAGTGCTATGGATTTAACTAGACTGAAGCAAACAAGCAGAGAAAAACTTTTCCTAGTTTACGTCTGTGTAACTTGACCACTGCTGTAAGTGCAAATTTATGAGTAAAATTATATTAATGGTATTCCCTGTGCAGTCTCTTTTAAGTGGAATTAGCTTGCTATGTGTTTTTAATTTTTACAGATTGTAGTAGTGAAACTATCAGAGCCTACCTCTGGCAACTGGTGCTTGCGATTAGAGCTGCCAAATACAGCAAAACATGTATTGCAAACATTAATTTGGATTCTGAACAGCTGTTTGATTCATGTTCATGTACCTCTGTTGTTCACTGTTTGCAAGCATTCATGCAAATGGATTTTTGTCTGCATTAATGCAGTCCTTTACATGAATAGTCATTTTCACAAGCAAATAATATTCTTTGTGTGAGTGATGTTGTCACTGTAGATGGTTTTGGTTTTGACTCTTCCAACAGCTCCCCCTTCTTGTCCCCCCGTTTAGAACTGTCAGTTACACAAAGAGCAAAAGAATTAAGAGCAATTATGTGGAACCAAGCAAACACCTTCATTAGTTCACGTCCATCTCTGCTGCTGACGTTTATTCAGCAGGTAAGAAAAATGTCTTTAAAAAAACCCATCAAGCTTTGTTTGCAAGCTAAGAAAAAGACCTAAATTCAAAAAGAATATTAATCACAACAAATAACCCAGACATCGCTGCTTGCGAGCATCAATATTCATGATTTCACTGTAAAATTATTTGCCAAGTCTCCCTAGCATGTTATAGTACATGCTGACTGGCCAGTGGGTGGGAGTTGTTTGTGATGAGTACTTTGCACTAATGTTTTATGTGTAACATCTGTTTTCTGCATCCTCCTGTTCAGTTTGCAGTCATTTGCATAGAAGTGTGTTTTGTGCGGAAGCAAATCTGTATTTGTCTACCATTTGTCTACAGACTGCCTAATTTTTTCTGTACTTCCAGTTGATACATTTGAGACAAGGCAAAATGCAGTGTGACTCATAGGTCAAGTCTTTGTTTGATGCCTGCCTTTTTTATTTTTGTTTTTATTTTCAGATAAGAATTTTTATCCAGGTAGATTTCATCATGGTGTGTGATCAGATCTCAAGAAGGAATTAGTACAAAATAAGGTTTTATAAATGAATGAAAGAAGCAATTAATCACACACACACACACACCCCCTCCCCCCCAGTGTGTTCTTGGACTTTTTCTCTTGTTTTTCCTGAGCTTTAGTCGATAACTGATTCCTATAGTGAGGCTTTTCTCTAAATCATGAGGATATATAATCTAAGGCAGGGTCCTATTTTATTATTTCATATCTGTTTTGTTATGCTTACTGCATATGATACATACTTGATGTTTATGTTTTCACAGGTGTGTTCCATACTTGTTCAATTTCCCATGTGATGGTTTTATGAGCTGTATACTGTAGTGCTGAATTTTGCAAAACAGTCATTTATTTGAAGATTTTGACTAGATGAAAATGTCATTGGATTTGTCTTTGTCACTGCACAAAGATTTTGTCAATTCCCTATTTCCATATTGCAGCTTGTTGTCTGTTTTACTAGTATCTTTTGGCATGTTTCAAAGCAATAGCTGAAGTGCAAGTGAGAAGAAATGCTTTTACCTCTCCCTGTAGTGCCTATCCAATGTAGTCCTGGCGCTTTTTGTTTTGTGGATTATTTTTTTGTTTTACTTTTTCTGTCCATGGGTGTCAGTGAAACACTGAGGATATGGCAACTTAAAGTTAGGTTTTGTAGAGCAAGTTTGGCAGTGTATGCTATGGGGATAACATCATAAGAAGCAGCTTCTCCTGGGAGCACTGTCACCCCTCCCCTCCACTCACTCAGTAATTCTAACACCACTTTTTTGGAGCTTTTCACTGGGATTTGGAGATACCTGCTTTCTAAAGGACTGCTGCAATGAGATTGTTACCATCGTTTTCTAAATTTCCATCCTTTTCAAGTACAAGAGAGAATCAGTCCAGCCAGGCTTTTACATTATTTTACTTTGTAGGTTCCAGGTAGTGTTGTGACTATTTTAAATATATCCCCCACACTTATATGGGATTTTTGTCTTCTAGTAATAACATGTTGCCTGTGAACTTTTTAAATGTATGGTGCCTGCCAATTACCTGGCATCATAGCAAGGCAAACCCTGTTGCCATGGAGCTTTGAGGACTTGCTTCGCCAGCCAGCGTACCTGCAGCTAGAGAACTGGTTAAATGATCTCTTTATAGGAGTAGTTTCTTCAGGGTGGAGGAAAAATAGGAAAGAAAGGAGGAAAAAATGGATGGAGGAGTGTTTAAGAAAGACACATCCCTCTTGCAGCCCACATCTGTCATATGCTTCTGCTGTGTCAAGTTGCCATTTCCTTGAAGAATCCTTAACTGTGTCAGGCAATTGGTGTTTGACCTAGAGCTCACAACAATGTGCGTAGCTGGTTTTCCTTGCTTTAATACTGTTCCCTCTGCTTCAACTCTGTTTTGCTTTGCTGTGGATTAATGCCACGTTAGCATGGTGAGGAGCATGGCAAAGGATGATGTCTCACATTGCTGTGCAAGGATTTTTTGTTGTGAAGGATATATCAACAAACAGGAAAGCTTCCAGTGCCTGCTTGTTGCTCAGTTGTGTGAATCAGCAGGATGCTGCTCCAAATCAATCTTAGCTACTAGACAGCTATTTAATAATTATCCAGAAAGATCTGTTTCTAATTGAAATTTTCAAGGCAACTTTCTCCCTTTTTCACCTAAACTGACAAGTTTGATGTAGCAGATCTCTTAACTGTAGCTGGTGGTTGTTTTTCAGTGTTTGCCTGTGAAGGCTGGACCTCACTGGTGTCTTATTGGAAGTGCAAGAATAATGACTTACCACTCTGTGCATTTGTTTTTCTTAGTCGTGTGATGTTGCTTGGTTCCTATGGTCAGTCATGAACTTTTGTGTAGTGGATTCTATGCAGAAATACGCACATTTGCTCATTTTTCTTCAGAATATACATATTGCTATGGTACTTCTGTGTGTTTGAGATTATTCCCATCCTATATGATGTACTGTCTTGCATGCCATAAGTGACTTCTGTGTTAGCAAAATTGTACCACTGTGTAGTTATATTACCCTTATGATTCCTGTTATCAGATACAGGGTTTATTTATAGTTTTACTTTCCATTCATGTATTGAAAATTTGACTTGTGTAAGTCTTTGGTGCCTTGTCCCCTAAACCTGTAGAGTCTTCAGTTCAGATGAGGTTGGATTCAGATTTCTTTGTGACTACAGTTGCTTCAGTTTGATTCCCCAAAATCTGAAATTACAGATTCAGTTGTAGCTATGGTGCGGGAAAAAGAACACCAATTCAGTTTGAGTACCCTGTCCTGGTTCCCTGATTCTGGACTTAGGGAACCTTTAGAGATATCACAAACTCTGTGGCCTCATTGCTGTTAGAAGTTTGACTGTTGCTTATTCCTGTTGGTCTCTGTCTTGCACTAGGATATATCACATCATCAACAGAGAGTGCAAAATAATGCTTTCATAAACAGTATTGGGTTGTGTGTCACCATGCTTATTATCTCCTAGTTCCTGGAGATGTGGATCTCACTCAGGTACTACAGGATGCTTATGTAAACAAGGAGCGGGTTAAATGTATCAGATAGAACATGCCTCGTGCTGCTGTGCAGATGTGCCTCTTTCTGAAGAATATTGGCTTATGGAGTGGCAGCTGTTTATACAGATGTTATTCTAATGGGATCTCCTGCTGGTACATAGTTTGTACAAACAGTTTTAGATACTCTTTAATCTATCTCTGTGATAGCCAAGCTCTTGAGTAATGGAAGTGTCTCCTTTCCCCTGCGTAGCATTTTCCTGGGGAGACTTGATAGCAGAGAGACTAGAATCAACAGATTTCAGGCAAGTGGCAACACCTAAGTTTTATCACAACTACTTTGTCAAACAGCTTTCTTGATGATCTTCCTGGAAGAGATTCAGAACAAAAACTGGGCAACAGTGATACTAAATATATGTAATGGATAGCTATGCCTTCTTTATGTGTTGTGGTGATACTCAGGTTCTGCAGTATTCCCATACCTCCTGGCTTATCTTGGTCGGCTAGCTGGGTGTAGAGCTAACCTGTATGCCACTTCCAAGGATCCTGGGAATCACTTGTTATGGTTCATTACATAAATCTTCTTAATGAAATGGCTTTGCTGCTACCAGGTTGTGACACTTGGTGCAAATGTAGGGTATGCTAAATGCAAGCAAATTTAAAACCCTTTGGTGTGAAAAATACTTGTTTCTGCTACTAGCTGTAAACGGTTCTGGCCATTGAGACTCTCACTATCTGCAACGACTTTACTGATGGCAAGATGCATGTTAGTGATCTGGTCACTGTGTAGTATACTTGCAGAAGACAATGTCTGACAAAAGGGCTTTTGTCTGGAAATCATCTCAGGCTATGAAATTAGTTCTTGCTCTCTGACAATCTGCACACTAGTGATGCAAGGCAACCCTAATGGCTGCAATCAGTGCAGTTATGACTGAGGTTCTTTAGACCTGGAGCTTCATGACTCCTGTAGCCACAATTTCAATGGGCTCGGATGTGGATTTGACCTAGGTCTCACTTGTATGATAAACTCTTTGTCAGCCCATTTCTCACTCTCTTCACTGAGATGTTTGAGTGTAAGCATTTTCTTTCTCACACTCCAGCTGCTTCTTTACCCTCTTCTGCAGTCAAACTATAATCCTGTGGTTTTGATATTGCAGACTGTTGCCATGGAAATAATGGTGATTTCACAATTTCAGTGCTGTAAGCACTGCAGGAGGCAATGGAAAAGGTGGTTGGCAAGAGATATAGTGAGGACGTGGGGGGCAGTTCAGTGGAGTTATTTCTGAACCTGTTTTTTGGGGGATTCTGCCCCCCCTCTATTATTGTGGGTTTTCAGCGTGTGTGTGTTGTTCTTCTCTCTCTCTCTCTCTCTCTCTCTCTCTCTCTCTCTCTCTCTCTCTCTCTCTCTCTCTCTCTCTCTCTCTCTCTCTCTCTCTTTGGGGGGTAAATGTGATTTTATTAAAGGTTGATGCTTAACAATTTTCTGTATTATTACATTTTTGCAAAGGTTATTACAAAGTGATGCTAAGTGCTCCTTTCCTTGTCCTCAGAATAAAAATACTGTGCTTTCTTTGCAGTTTACAGTGATTCATTTTTGGACAAAAGGGCAAAGGTTGAGATCTAAGCACCATTCTGTTTAAGTCATGTCTTTAGCCTGAAGAAGTCCCTTTCAGGAAAACATTTTTTTTCATAAATAGTAAAACAAGCTGAGAACATCATGACAGGCATATGCATTTAAAGCTGTCTGTGTGACTGACAGTATTAAAACCTAAGATACTAGTTATTTAATTTTTAGTGTGCTCTGCATACAAACAAGTTCGGTGCTGAAGATCATCTTATGCAGCATCTGTTCTTAGCATTATGTCATAATTCCACATCTATACTGAAATCTTTTCTCTAGACACATCCATAAAGGTAGAATGAAACTTACTGGAGGAAATCAACTTTGTTACAAAATGAATTCAATTGGCAGCTTACAAGCTGAAGGCAAGTGGCAATCTGAAGAACGAGAATTTTTTATACCATACACTTGAAAGCATCAAACAGCAGCCTTTTTTCACTAGCTATTTACAGCAACGTTCCACTGATTAGTGTAGTCAGAGAGTAGATATTATCTGTAACTTTTAAATTAAGATCTTAGATTAATTTTCAGTCTTCAGTAGGATGTAATCAGTAACGATGGTGACAGTAAACTTTAAGAACTTTTTTTAATTAAAGATAGAGAAAAAACTGTTTCAGCCTATCAGATGCATTAAAATGATCTAGGAATTACTTTAAAAAATATTTTGATCATTTTCTGCTTGGTGTTCCATAAATGGAGATAAGATGATCAGCTGCGATATATGAAAGGGAAACAATAAGGAATGTTCAACATGACTCTGGCTTTGTTGGGCAGTGTTATTAGGAAGCCAAGTTCATAAGGATAGATTCAGTCCTTTGATACTTTATTTGTGTGAATGGGAATAGTCTACATGTGTGCCAGTACTCATATATGAATTTCACAAAAGCTCTGCAAGAAACTTCTGCATAAATTAAAATGACAAAATGAGCCAGAACTGTGTTTGCAGGGCCTGGCCTGAAAAGATGCTAAGTATCTCATGCTCTCAAATCTAACTGAGAATGTGGGCATTTGATAGTACTGAGTATTACATAAATCAGACTTTTAAAATAAATAAAAAGAGACTATTTTCTTTCTGAACTATATTTATTAGTGAACGCTGATTTTTGTCGTGTAATGTTTCTTGGTGCCAAGTAAGCTTTTAAGTGTTGTATAAAGGTGCATTTCTGCTGAATTATATTGGATTATATATACTTTATGCTTGGCCCAAATTCACTGCATAACTGTTTTGTTTTTTTTTTTTTTAAATGCATGAGATTTGCTTATAGACTTTTGTCTGTGCTGGTAGAATACAGGTAGCATTTACCTTCTGTCTTAAGATG
This sequence comes from Gymnogyps californianus, assembly GCF_018139145.2. Lineage (NCBI taxonomy): Eukaryota > Metazoa > Chordata > Aves > Accipitriformes > Cathartidae > Gymnogyps > Gymnogyps californianus. The sequence goes on along the minus strand of NC_059477.1, from coordinate 23,494,274 downwards.
AAAAGACTGCCTGTAAGAAAGTCAATGAGATGATGAATAAACTGATGGTAAGTATTTTTGACTCCTTCATGGAAAAGTTGTTTAAAACTCTTGGTAAGGAGCCATTTAGCTACAGGTAGTAGTATCTGATTGATATATGAACTCCTCCATGATAAATGAATTTGAAGACCTGGACAGCAGGCAGGTGTTTCAGTGCCTCATTGCCTCTGTTCCTGTTACAGGTGCATGTGACAGCATTGCAGTGATGAGTGGAATTTTAAAGAGGAAGTTTGAAGAAGTTGATGGCACCTCACCTTGTTCCTGTGTGTGGGAATCAGATGACGACATTTCTAGCAGTGAAAGTGCTGACAGTGGAAGTAATGTCCATCCATCCACTTCTAATCATTTTACTCGTAAGTACTAAAGTGGTGTGTAAGGCATGATACTCCTTTTTATACAAGCTGAGAAAGGTTCATCTTACATGGATGAAATACACTGTAGGCTATCTGTTTTTATTTTGAAGCATTTTTCTGTTTATTACATTTAAATGTTGACACTGTGAGGAAGTACTTCTTTTTTGAGAAACAACTATTTCCTCTGGTAGTTGTTTATGTAAAAAAAATTTGTACGTCAGTGAGTTTCAGAGGAAACACCACTTTCATACTGTATCATTTACATCTAGATAGTGTGAAATGTTTTAAGTATATAGGAGAACATCTTCCATTTTGGGTGATGATTTGGGGGAAGAGGGAGAATTGGCAGTAACAAAGCTTGAAGGCCAGTGCTTCTGCTTGACCCTGTCTGTTCAGAGTTGAGAGTAGCGTGCACAATATGTGACAGAATAGCTGATCCCTCTGATCATTCATCCTGCCACCTGAGCCAATGCAACCACACAGCCCGCAGTCCTTTTCTTCCACTCATTACAGGAGTAAACAAGAAGAAATGTGTCATTCTCCCTGAGATGTTAGATTCATATTTGATGTTTCCACAAGACACTTGAACAGAAATCCTTTTCTTGTTCCCACTCAACTAGCTGAACATGAATAGTTAATTTACAGCATATTTTTCATTTGGCTTCTCAGGTTGAGGTTACCAGTTACTAAACTCACATAATTTGTGGAATCTACATAAAGTCTCCTATCTGCAGTAAACCATGTGTGTAAATGAGTAGCAGTAAGTGATCTGGACTTTATTTGACAATTCATATGTAGCAGCTAGAAGGGTATGTCCATATTTTTTTTTAATTGTCTGTCTAATAAAGCTCGGCTAGAGCTATTTGTGAATTACAGCTGGCAATAGGGTTAGTGTAGTTCCTTACCTGAAAAGGAAAAAAGCTCCTCTGGGTAAAGGACACTTCTGTACTGCCTTCTCTTTGAGTGGACTTTTCAAAAGCACACTGAGGACTTGGATGTTCAGCTGAGGGTGGTGGTGAAGGGGTTGTACTCTACCTCGAGGGGGCACCATAGGAGTCTGTCCTGAAACCTGTCCTGTGTAACATCTTCATTGATCACCTGAAGGAGGTGACAGAGTGACTTGCGTCAAGTTTGCAGAGAACCACATTGAGGGGAATAGTTGATGCCTTTAAGGGAAAAGCCCCCATTCAGAGGGACCTAGGCAGGCTGGAGGAATGGGCTGACAGAAGACACACAAAATTCAGCCAAGACAAATGCAGAGTTGTGTACCTGGGAAGGAAGAGCCCCTTGCAATGATACAGGCTGGGAGCTAACCAGCTGGGGAGCAGCTCTGCAGAAAAGGCACTGAGGGTCCTGGTAGACAGACAGCAAGGTGAAGGTGAGCCAGCAGTGTGCCCTGGCAGCCAAGAAGTGCAACAGCCTCCTGGGCTGCATGAACAGAAGCACAGCTAGCAAAGCAAGGGAAGTGACTGTCTTCTTCAGCTCAGCACTCATTAGACTGTACCTAGAACACTGTGTCTGGGTTTGGCACCCCCAATGCAAGAAAGACATTGATAAAGTGGAGCAAGTTCAGCATAGGGTCACCAAGGCCATGAGGGGGCTGGAACATTCACCCTGTGAGGAGAGGCTGAGGGACCTGACCTTGTTCAGCCTGGAGAAGGGAAGGCTGTGGGAGGACCCAGTAGAAACTGTGCAGTATGAGGAGCTTATGCAGAATGTAGGCAGGCTCTTCCCAGTGGTCTGTGATGGGAGGGTGAGACACAATGGATGTAGATTGAAACGAGAGATGTTCTGACTGAATGTAAGGAGAAACTTTTCACTGTGAGGACAGCCAGGCACTGGAACAGGTTGCCCAGAGAGGCTGTGTAGCCTCTGTCCCTGCAGGTTCTCAAGACCTGACTGGCTAAAGCTGTGAGCAGCCTGGTCTGATATCTTAGCTGACCTTGCTTTGAGCAGGAGGTTGGACTAGAGACCTGCTGAAGTCCTTTCCAACCTGAATTCTTTTGTGGTTTTATGCCTTATGTGCATCAGAGATTCAGAGAGAGCTGCAGTAGCACTGCTTGTTCTTGTTCCAGAACAGAGTTCACTGGTAAGCAGAGAGTGGTAGCAGCAAGCATGTGTCCAGAAGCAGTTTGTACAGTGCTGTGAAACCTCGACTAGGCTCCTTTTGGGCTTGTTCTGATAAGTCTGTAGGGAACTGTGTTTTGCTTCACCAATTTCCTAGCTCAAGTCTCTGCTAGCTCTGGGATCTATTTGCCACTTTCCACTGCCAAATGTGTGCGTACATCCCGTGTTCTGATTTGATACTTTCAGGTTTGCTGCCTCACCTCTGTGAGTGCAGATGGCAGCCACCACTGAGTAGTTTTGAAGAGCCCAGGTTTTCTGTAGGCTTCTTGCTGAATTTAGAGTGCTAGTGGGAAGAACAAAGACTGGGATGATTTGAGGCACAGGTAGATGTGAGATGTCCCACTCCCTCCCCCTCCCCAACTCATTACCCTGCTTTGATTGTGTTTGAGGCTCTTGCCGTTGGCTCTTGGAACTTGAACTCTCCAAATTTAGTGATGGGATTTTCAGCCTGGAATTTCTTCCACTTGGCAGTCTGCCAGTGCTTTTGTGTACTGAATAGGCTTCAGGGCATGATGCAGATACATTTATTTTGCTTAGCTTTCATTTGTTTTCCATTTTTATGTGGGTTTTGGGGTTTTTTTTCGTTTTCATTGTTTCATTCTTGACAAAGCCACAACCTATTTGCTCATGTTTCTGTAGGCAATGGCAGTACTTTTCTAATGCAGCTGTCTAGGTAAGTACTTTGTAAGATTTTTGTGGGGGGAAAAAAAACCCAAAACACCCGTGACTGCTGTGACAGCAGACTTGATAAATCACAAAGTAAATAAACCAGTTCAAGTGTTTCCATAAAGCAGAAATAAACAACAAAGATTGGATTTAAGGAGCTTGGCTCTCCATAGTTGAATCTTGTACAATTTAGTGGCATCAAAATAGAAGCCACATCTACTTCATCTACTTCTTTTTACAGTGGTGTTTATATAGGGTGGTGAAGAATCAGACCTATAGCCCAAGAAAATGTAGTATTTCATGTAAATTAGCTGAGGAACTTCTGGCTATTTTTCTGTTTGTTACCTCAAAGAAATTTTGGCAATTCCTAGATAATAGTTTTATTTTCCCAAATTTACTAGCATCCGTTGTTTTTTGTAAGTATACTTTTTTCTGGGGAGAATGGGTTTATTAGAGTGATTACTGCAACAGATTACTGCTTACTAAAGGTTTTTCAGAGGATCTGGAATTGCATATTTTGTATCAGAACTCATTTCTTTTCAATCAGATTCTGGTAGTAGTGGTTTTCAGATTCCTGTCCTCGGTTGTGGTTGTTATTTTTTATTACTCATCAACGTCTGCAAAATCCAAATGATAAATTTATTAACAGTCCAAAATCTCTAGATGTAAAATGGAAATCAATAAGAATATTTGCAATAAACATTATTTGTGTGAGAAAGTTGCAGGATTGGGTTGCATCATGTTTGAATATGGGGCAAAACAAGAAAACACGCCTGGCTGTTGCAGACAACTCTGTCCTCACTAGCATATGTTATATGCATAACAGCAGGCTTTTGGAATATGTAAGACATGTTTGCTCTAGCCTCATCTGAGATCAGTGTACAATTCTTTCCTCCTCAGCCCACTTCATGCAGTAATGTGTTTATTCTCTACACATGTTCCCTGAAGTGTGGGCTCCTACTGTGTGCCCAAAGCCACTCTGCTGTTCAGAAGAATCTAAAAGGGTTCATATAAATTCTTCTCACTTCTTTATCAATACATGTGCAGATTCATTGCTTCTTCAAGGGACTGCTGAGACACACAACAGCAATCTAAAAAATCCTCTACTATGCCATGAGCTCCAGTAATCCCTGTCAGTGCACAGTAATTCTTTGTGATAGTGGAATATAATATTATAACAGTATTTTATAAGCTGCATGTAGATTAAGACTTGTTAATAATTAATACTCAACATTTTACATTAATCTTTATACTTCTTTTCCTGTGGTAGCATGTTATATTCAAAAATAAATGTTGGGCATATCCAAATCAGGTAAATGATTACAGTAGCATTATATTGCTTTTCATTTCCTCAATGGCATCCATGGAAATGAATGTGCCTTTTTCAATAAATAAAGTGTCGTGGTTTAACCCCAGCCGGCAGCTAAGCACCACGCAGCCGCTCGCTCACTGCCCCCCCACCCCTGGGATGGGGGAGAGAATCAGGAAAAAAAAACCTCGTGAATTGAGATAAAGACAGTTTAATAGGACAGAAAGGAATGAAAAACAATGATAAGGATAATAATAATAATATGACAATAGCAATACTAAAAGAATTAAACTATACAAAGCAAGTGGTGCACAATGCAATTGCTCACCACTCGTTGACCGATGCCCAGTTAGTTCCCGAGCCGTGATCCCCCCTCCCAGTTAACTCCCCCCAGTTTATATACTGGGCATGATGTCATATGGTATGGAATAGCTCTTTGGCCAGTTTGGGTCAGCTGTCCTGATGGTGTCCCCTCCCAGCTTCTTGTGCCCCTCCAGCCTTCTTGCTGGCTGGGCACGAGAAGCTGAAAAATCCTTGACTTAGTATAAACACCACTTAGCAACAACTAAAAACATCAGTGTGTTATCAACATTATTTTCCTACTAAATCCAAAACACAGCACTATACCAGCTACTAGGAAGAAAATTAACTCTGTCCTAGCCGAAACCAGGACATAAAGATATAGGTCTCTGTGTGTGTACACATGTGTGCATGTATTTATAGCTTGAAAAAAGCATAACTATATATGTTTATATATATGTAATTTGAAAAAGCATATATATGTGTTTGTGTACGTATATATGTACAAGTGCAGTTAAGCGTGGTAATGGCATACAGAAATGTTGAGTGATATTTTAATTGTAAAGCTTGTGACAGAATGCTACAGAACTGAAAAGAGTGAGAAGCTACAGGGTTTTACACATATTGTTGAGTAAGGTCCCAATCATGGTGACTGAAGAAATGTATCTGTCTCTCTCCCTCTAAGGTTTAGGGATTTGTGTGAATCAGGCACTTCTTTTCTAGTAAGAAGCCTGCATGATATATGCAGTAAACAAATTAATTCATGCTGTTCTTGTTAAGGAGATGTGATTTGTGGTTGTTTCTTTGTTCCTTGAAGAAAGTTTACTATTTCACTTATGGATTCTTTGCTAGTCATTTTACTGGAATCACAATTTCACTTTGTTTTAAAGCTGAACTTTTTTCTAAACTCATGGTTAGGGGGGTTGACAGGTGAATTTGTGCTGGCCCAAACTTTATCTCAGGTGCAACTGGAAAGTTTCTCTAATTTATGTCAGTTAACTTTCTGTGGATGACTGAAGCATGTTACAGACCAACTGTGCCCATCCCTGCCATTAAATACAATTCTTAAGCAGGGTGGGGGGGTCGTCAGTGAAGTTGTTTAACAGATCTGGAAACTGCTAGATGCAATCATGATAAAACAGAGTTTTATATTTAAGATAATTCTAGGAAAGCATCGGGAACACCAGTACCTGTTTGCTCTCTATTCAAAATATGTGTACATAGTTATTTGAAAGAATAAATTAAAGCTACAGAGTGAAAATATATCTTAAGGAAACTAGCTGAAAACCAAAAAAAGTCTCTTGAATTTCTCCATAAAACTAAATTCAAGGCTTCTGAGATTTTTTTTTTTTTAAAGATCTGAATACTTTGCTGCTTTTCGTATTATTCATGGTTAAGCTACTCAGTTTGCTCACCCACAGTGAGGCCAACCCAACAATATTCCTGTGTATTATGATTATTTTCTTTTCAGCAGGATGGTCTCTGCTTAAAGGGCAAATGGTTGCAGTAAGCCAGTCCTGTCAGTTAGTAATTATGAAGTGTGAAGTGGTTCCAGTAAAAGGCAGAAAGAACTCTGGTGTGTGGAGTTGGTCTGTGATTTGGCTCTGGGAGATGGAGAGTGAAAGGCTCTTGTAGCCTTTGTTAGTCAACAGTAGAGTTTTCTTTTACTGAGTTTCATGCTGTAGGGAAAGAACCTGAAATAATGTTTGGCGTGGAGCTGGACCACCTTGGGTTGGGGCAGAGGCCTGCAGTCTTTTTCTGAATAGCATATGTAAGAGACAGAAACTAGTGGCAATATAGATTTTTAAAGTGATTTGCCTCAGTTTAAAGTGCCAAAAATGGGATCTCGGAAATGCCGAGAACACTGACCAAAAGTCCCTCCAGGGTATCTCAGACGTGTGATCAAAGAAATTCAGTCCCCTTAAGTGGAGGCTTGTACTGAATGTTCTGGGTAGAGTCTGTCTGCTGTTAATGTAGCCAATGTGTAGAGCAGGAGTAATAAATACTGTTACTTTCCAGACTCTGACCGGATTATTAAAAACAGTAATCATACCTGTTGTTATAAGATTCTTTGTTAGATTTGGGGAACTGCTTGACTCCCTAGTTAAATTCACTGAAGCATTTCCAGCATGAAAACCTGAGCCAGCAGACATTTTCCATTATCCTGTTGTTGTCATGTCATGACTGACTTCAGTTTTTACAGTTTCTATGACAACCATGATTTTTGGTTGGTAAAGAATAAAGTGCTAAAAGATTTTTTTGGACTGTACAGTATTTTTCCATCAAAGGAGTAGAGTGAAAACATCAAGATGCTTTTCACTAATCAGTATTGTAATTGAATTGCTGCCTAAATGTGGATACCTGTTTGTGGCAGACTCTACATACACTAATTTTTCAGATACAACAGATGAGAAAATAGCCCTATTACAGTTGCCAAATAACTTTCTGGAAAATTAATGATAATTTATACTTACAATTTAAGACATTCCTATTTTTCAAATCATGTAGATATTTACATTCCCATGTTAACCCTTAAAGAAATGTACTTATCAAGATATGGCTCAAAGCAACACACTGGGTTGTTTTCTGAGATTCTTTGGCAATTTTTGCAAGTCATCAGCAAAATGGTACTTGGGAATTAATGACAGAATTTCATCAGGTGGAAGTCAAAAAAAAGAGGAGTGAGAGGAACAGGAACATGACTTGCTGGATTATAAGAGAACAGAGACAGGGGTCAGAATGCACAGGGGAACAATTAGTGGTTACTGGGGAAATAAAGAGGAGCTAATAAAGAGCTGATCAGGGTGGGAAGACGGCTTGTTGACTGTCACGTATGAAGGAAAAGAGAGAAGGAGGTTCCCTGAGATAAGAGGATCTTGACAAGCAACAGGGTGTTTTTCAGTAAGAGCAAGAAAGCAGTGGTAACAGATTTTACTTGGTAAATATGTCAGTTTGCAGAAAGGTCTACAGATTGGCTGGCTCATAACTGGGAAAAGAGGGAGGGCTAATGAACAGAATGAGAATGAGCCAGTTTAGCAAAATCAAAGGAATTTAATGCTCCAGCAGTTTGCAAATTCTTAGTCAGTGAAAGTGACTCATCCTCTTTCACTACGTTGGTGTGTGTGGAACATATTTCAAAAACACATTAGGAAATTACTGGGAAATGTTGATTGGGATTCTGTAGCACTTCCGGATCTGTTCTGTGTTTATTAGTTAGAGAAAAGCACCTTGCACTAAGAATGTATGTATAAATCCTGGTCCATATTCAGGAGTATGTACTGTCAGCGGGTCTGGAACTGTCTTTTGCAGGCAAGTCTGGGATCCCTAGTTCAAAATGACACTAACATGATGTATGAAATGATATTTGCTGATTGGCTCTTGTCTGTGAGATTTGCTAAAAATTAAACATGGTGGTTGGATTTTGTCCTTGATTTGTGATGCAGAATAAAAATTAGATTCACAATTGGAGTAGTATACCAGATTGAGTCTTAGCCACTAGTTTTGGACTTTTTATAGCCGTTGATGTCTCTAGATGCTATTACAATATGCAAAATAATCTTAATAACTTTACAGTCTAATTTATAGACATAGAATGTGGAGTTTCTTTTTTCTCACCTGTGACATGTGCATGCAATTTTAGAAACACAACATCATGATGACCATGGCTTTATTGACAAAGAGGAATGTACCTAAGCCTGCAGACTTTAAAATCCTTTCAGAAGTTTTTCTTTTCAGCTAACTTCTAGCTTGGATTTGAACTAGTCTTACCCAACATCCTTTTCTGGAGAAACCATAACGTTGGGACATAGATGGGCTTTATTTTAGTGAAGACTTGCTCCATGGTCTTTGGCAAATAATAACTAATTTTAAAATGTGTTTCTAAGGGTAAAAACCTTAAGATGTCTTGGGTACTAAAAGTAGCTGTCCTGCTCTTCAGACATGAAGCATTATGACAACATTTGGATACCAGTGAAAGCTGTGGATGGCCTGATACCATTCCATTAGCTTCTGTAGGGAAATCATGGATAAATCACAAAGGAGGGAAAAATGGATTTTTCTGTTACCAGTTTATAACTTCTAATAGCTTCATTTTTGTCTGAAAAATTTTCTTCATGCTTGCTTTCTCAAGACTGCTCTATCCTAACACTAGCTTTTATTCCTAGTGAGTCCCAATGGCCCTTCAGCAGCTTTCTTTGAATTTGCTTTATGTGCTCTTACAAAGCAAATGAAGCTTCAGAAAGACTGTTACAATATCCTCTCTTCTTATCTGGTGCCATGTTTTGTTTCATGTGTTTAGTACATATTCTGCATTTTATACTGGTTTACAGCTTTTACTACCAGTCTTTAAAGATGGCTTTAAAGATGTTTTGAAATTTAAAGCCAAGTTAGAATTAGTGCTTTTAACAAATTATATTGTCTTATTGTCCATTACTGTAAATTCTATAACTAATTTCAGTATGTACCACCCTCAACACACGAGCCATTGGGTAGTGTTTTTCTCCTTGTGGAATGCTGCTCTGCTGTTCTTTGCTCACACAAGCAATTGATTTAGCAGTAGGCACAACTGAGGGGTGTTAACACCGGAAGGACAGCGATATAAAGGTGCAGTTTCTACTGATAGTGGGTCTTCTTTTAGAAGTTTCTTCCATCCAGTGGCTTGTTCCTGCTCAAAGGTTTCTTCCTTATCAGTTGATACAGCTTCCAAATCTCTGTTGTTTGTGTGACCATGCTGTAAGAGATCTTAAGTCTCTAGCAGTGAGCTGGGAACAGCCTTCTGTGTGTTTTTTGTTTGATTTGGTTGGGTTTTGGTTTTTTTTAATAGACTAGCAGTTGTGCTTGCGAAGCAGAATTAACAAGCAGATGAACTTAGGAGTTTTGTTTTTTCTTGGTGCTTCATGATGAAACTCTGTTCTAATGCTTACAAGAAAGATGCAATTCTATCTTCTTATGTGTGTTTTCAGTATTATCAGCCTTCAGTGATCAAGAGTTTTATATTCTGATTTTTATTATGTCATTACTATAGTACCAGGGCTTTTTGGCCCTATTGGGCCTAGACTTGGACCTGCTTAGGATGAAGGCCTGTATCTGCATACAGAAAATACAGACAAACTTCCTTGGATAATTTACAGTCTTATAAGACAGCAAGCATATAGAGTAAATGTAGAACTGCAGGGAGGAATGGATCCATAGAAATTACTGAGCTGTGAGCAAAATATTAAAGAAATTTGAAACATTAGGGAAAAAGAAAAGTATTCTGCCTGCTGGAGGCTATATTGGCTTTTTGCTTTCTTCCTCTGTAGACCAGCTTCATCTTCCACATGTATTATAGTCTTGCTGTTTGCTGAGATGTCCTGGTGCTCATGGCAGTCCACTGGTGTGCACCAAGCATGAAGTATATTGAAGATCCTGATCCTTAAAGGAATACAAAGAAACCGAGTATCAAGCCCCCTCCCCCTCCCCCCCCAAATACTGTAGTGACATTTTCAGCAGCTCCAGTTAGGAGAATATATGCAAACTATTATTTCTTTTGAATTTGCCAAATCAGTGAAGTAAAAACAGTTACACAGATTGTTTGATTTTTTGCTAAAGCTCTGATGGAAACCAGACAGCTTTCTCAAACTTTCTCTTTTCTATGACAGCTTGTCTGTTTGGCTTCCCAGCAATCTTGCTGTGGTGTCTTATGTTTATCTACCAGTGGTTTTGAGCTTGCAAGAGTTTAAAGCAAGTGAGGGGACATGATTCTTCATTGATGCTATTCAACAGTATTGATTATCATTCTTCTGTTCACTAAATATGTAGTATTTTTTGTGTTTTGATTGTGTATGTGAATACTACCCTACCGCAATGTATTTGTAGCACTAATAGCATTAAGGGGTGTGGGTAGCATCCAGACCTCGAAGCTTATATTTCAGGGTTTTCATAGTACCTGTAAAAAGCCAGATAAGTAGCTGGTTTAGTCCGAACTCATGTAATAGTGAAATGACTCTGTTCTAAAGGGGAAAATCAGTTAGCAATTGTCAAGGTCATTGACCTGTCCTGTTATTTCTCAGTTCACTATCAAAGCCAATTAGAGTTTTTTTGTAACATGGATTCTTTTGTATTTTAATGAATTCATTGTCAACTTTGTACGTCCCAGAGTAATATTGGTGAGAAAGGGATTTTCACCATCAAACTGACTGAAGACTATACCACTTCCTCCCAAGTGAGGCTTTAACTGTTATTCTCCATGGCTCCAGCCTTGTTACATGACTGGATTTCACTGTGTGCTTGCGTGCAGAATAACAATATGCCAACCCACTAACGCCCACTTGCAATGAATTTTCTGAATACACCATTGCAGAACTCGCTGTGTGCTTATCAAAGACAGCTTAATGTAATGTGAGTGCTTTCTGAACTTCTGTATTACTGGTGTTTAGTGGGTTGTTCTGTATAAATATTTTTCTTATTTCCAACTTCTTGTAAAGTTGATTGTCTCCATTTTGGAGACTCCAGGCTTGAGATGCAGACAGAGTAGATTTTTTAGTACTGAAAATTAGGTTTTGTGTGTTTCCAACTGATTAGCTGAGTAGATTATCTACACAAGGATATTAGGGGATACTTTTGAAAATGTTAAAGCAGGAGTTATGTTTGGAACTAAACTAATGGCAATTCCAAGCACTTCTTTAGCTCTTTCTTATTTTAACTGAGGTATGGCTGTATTTGTACTTCACCTGCTAGCAAAGAAAGCAGCCATAGGCAGTGGTCATCTGTAGAGCTATAGTTCAGCAGTGGTTACTATGGAAACCATAGGTGACCTACATTTTACCAAAAAGTGATAAAGTTTCTGTGGTGTGTGTGGTTTTTTTTTTTTTTAAATGAAGCACATCTATTGATTTCTACTACTGTTTTTCATCTTTTACACATTGTTTTACTCAAGTAGTATTCCTAGTTTTGAGTGATTAGTGTGGAATGGACACACAAATCTTAGAGCAGAGATACTGTTTCATTGTTACACTACTATTTAAAATTAGTAGAAATTGTTACCTTTGCTGTCATGTCTAATTGTATGTTCTTAGGAAGAATGTAATAATATTTAATTAATTACAGTGTGCATTGTAATAATGTATTATTTATATAGCTACCAGTGTATAGTCTATAATGACTTGCAGTGGAAAGGCTCATTCTTGTGAATCTATCTAGCTGACTAATGTTACAAGTCAGTAGGCTACTGTATGAATAAAGTTACTCAAACTACTGGACTTTGAGTAAGCATCAAAAATGCTTTTGGCTTTAGTAAATTCAGCTTGTCGTTGTCTTTAAGGAGGTGAAAATTTTCTCAAAAAATGAGAATGTACTTCAGACATTGTTAGAGAAAAGAGCAGCCAGAAGAGAGGACAATGTGTGACATTTGAAATAAAGCTTGAGTTGGCATTTTAAATATACATTTCTCACAATGAGATTGACACAGAAGGGTAAGTGTTGGGCTACAGCACGTGCCTAATGAAGTCGTTACATGTTGTGATTTGTCTAGAACTTTGGCTTGCAGATGAGCCAGGCCTGGATTTTCAGAAAACTTTGTTAAAACAGATTTATAAAATCTCAGAGCAAGGATTTACATTTAATTTTTTTTTATTTGGATGGCTCTGTTGCTATTTAGATAAAACCCCTGTTCCACTTTGAATTGTTTATTGTACTTTGTAGTGTGAAGGAATCTTTAGTTTCACAGAAATGAAGGACAGAGAAAAGCTAAAATATAGACTTGTTTGGGACCAAATGTATTTTACCTCATTACTTTATGGACCACCTGCTAATTACTGAAATGCTCTCTCATAGTCATGAGAGTCTGTCATGATATTTGGTGGGACTATACAGATCCATAGCTGCCCATATTTTGCAGTCCTTCCTCACTGTTCACACATACAAGATCATATGCATCCTGCAGCTGATAATGGAACCACCTCCTGATTTGTCCTATATTTCCCACTTTCTCTTCTCTGCCCACGCGTCTTTTGTAGTCCTGTTTATTGCTCTGAAGTTCATACAGCCTGCTCAGTTTGATCTATACTGCATGACGTGCTATGCTCCCTCACTTCAGTCATGTGTTATCAGATTAGCTACCAACTCATTTGTATACCTCAAAAAATAAAACATTTTTTGTTTGTTACCTTCTTTCTTGCTCCAGAAAGCTCGTGTTGTATGCACTGTGTCCATCTGCCTACACTGTGATACATGCAAACAGCAGCAGTAGTATTGGCAAGAAATATTAATTACTTGTGTAAAACAGCCAGTACTAAATGCTTTTGGGAGTTGATCTAGTTTGCCTTTATGATGCAGACTTTAATTATCACCTAAACTTCCTGTATCATGATCAAAACCCTTGTTTTCCCAAATTATTTTGATCCTAAAAAATCTTAAGCATGCCTTAGAGAATGATGCAATAGCAAGCATTGTACCACTAATGCTCAAGATCTTAGCAAAGACTGCGTGTAGGAGTTGTATGCCCAGAGAGTCATGGCCTGTGCTGAAGGAGGATATGAAAATTGCCAGAGGTCTAACTGGAGTCTGCACCAAAGGTTCTTCATAATCATGTCATTATGAACTAGCTGTGAGCACAAAATACCTTCCAGGCACATTTGAAGTGTCTTTCTACTGCTTCTGGCCGTAAGCCTGTCTCCAGCTGTGCTCAATTTTCAGTGCCACAGAAGAAGGTGAAAAATGATCCGTCAAACCGTAGAAACCAGATTCTCCATTCATAAATCTTGAAGTGAATATTACTTTCTGATCCTCTGCAAGTTGAGCTGAAATACTGAACCAACATAAGATTCTGACATTGTTTTAAAGCAGGATCACAAGTGTTAGGGGCCAGAATGGAAAGTGATGCAAACAAGCATCTGTAATGGCAAAGCTAGAGCTGTCGCTGGCTTGTGCCACCAGTCCCTTCTCCCTTTACCACAGCCACGTCCACAAGTGTGCAGTATGGATCAAATGTTTTTTTCAAAAACTATATCCAAAAATGTCTTTTTAGAAAGATATCAAACCTTGCTTTAAGGACTTCAACAGATGGCAAGTCTGTCACCTGCCTTGGTAAGCAGGATTAATGTTTAATTGTCCTTGCAGTTGCTGAATTTTGTTCTGTTCAGTGAAATACAGGGAGGTTTTCAGACTCCCTGTTGTGTCAGAGCAGAAGTAGCTCATGTGTACCAGAAACCAAATGTGCATACTGGCTATGTGCTCAAAGGTTGTATGATCATTTATAGTAAGAAGTCAGGTCTGCTCTTCTGAAATATAAAATATTTTATAAGTTAGTAATTGTTTGCAATAATTAAATATTTTGATAAAATAACTTCTGTGGCTTACTCATACATGACTCATGCTGTTCTGACTTTTTCCCCCCTAATATGGTAATTGATTTCATTGCAAACTGAATTTTCTGTTTATTCTGTGAGTGTGCATAAGGCATCGCTAATACTTTGATAGAAATTCTAAAAGTTTGTTGGTATAATTTTAACAGTAATGAGACATGAATTTCATTTTTTTAAGGACAGATTAAGGAAATGTCTACAGACTGAAAACATGATTTCAGAGGTCTAAAAAAATCTCCTGAGAGAAACTGGCGTTCTTTGAGATCACAAGGTCAGTAGTACAGTAGCAGTTATTCACGTGCACGTATCTATACAATTACACAGGCCCAATTTCAGTTTTGTACCATTTGATGGTACAAAACATGACGTTATATTTTACATCTCTGCAGAGATTTTATTAGCAATTTTGGAACAACATTAGTAAAAAATTCCGTTTTCCAGCTGCAACTTTGTGTTTAAAAATGCTTAAAATTCATGCTAAAAGCTATTGGATTAGTATACATCAGCAGCTTCCGATGTAATTAGATTTATACAGGAAAAATGTTCCTAACTTGTTGCCTGTGTTTGTAACGGAATTAATTATTGCAGATTTGCATCTTTCTTCACTTGCTTGCAAAAGTATAAGCTGTTTAATATTTTGGAAAAGGAAACACAAAGTTATCTGAAGAGGTACTTTCAAAGCTTGTATTTCAATTTGTCACGTCATGATGCGATTTATTTTTTCCAAAGACTGAAAGTAATGGATACAATTTATTCAGCTACAAAGAGCTAGCCAACACATCTCATGTAGTAAATGTGTTCAGAGAACTGTGTGTAATCAGTATATTTTAATAATATCACAAAGTAATTTAAAATGTTTGATAAATAGCAAGAAAATGATGATAGCATCTTCTCTTGGATAACGTGTTCATAATTTGTTGTAAGCTTTGCTCAGATACTGGAAAATGTGTATAATTGTTATCTTTTAGGTGTTTGTTACTAGAATGTTATTTTTAAATGCTACATGTACTGACGAAGGAAAAATCAGAAAGCACGTGTGTAGTTAACTCTTATCCTGAAGGATCTGTTTGGATTATGGGTTAACCAGGATATCGATGCAGACATTAAATTTGGCTTTTCATGAATGACTGTGGGTCTAAATGTAGTCGTATGCTGCTTATGTACAGCATCATATGGACATGCACATGTAGGGCAATAGTCCACGCCCACAGAGTTACTGATCTCCTTTTCCTGTTTACCTTGTTGAATGTTTTTATAGCCTGACTCAAATGAACTTTTTATATGATTTCTTTTTACTTGATCTGGATTATCCTTATCACACATGACTGAAGGCAGCTGGCAGTTGATTCTCTTTCAGTAGCTTAAGCCATCTATCATGTTGCGTCTGATTTTGATTATCTGATGAGTTTCTACAGTGAAGAGGAGGACGTACACCACTTAATGAAGGCTCACTTGGCCCAACTTTCCTCATCTTTAGTGCATAAGTGAAGATGAATTCATTAGAATTTTCACATAATATTCATTTAAGAAAGGATAACACTTCTGATATTGAAATATTTTTCTTTTGCTCTACTCAAGTGATGTGAAGTATGTTCCTCTTATTTGTGTGCTTAGCATGCAGTAAGGTGGAACTGTAATGAAAAAAAACCTCCAGAAAACAGTACTGCTGACTTATGAGGTGCTCTATTAAGCTAGATTGGTAAATGCTGCAGGAAAACTTTCCAAATGATCCTTGGTGTTACTGTTGTTCCACTGCTGGGTGCAATTAAAAATGTGATTTAGAAAGGTAATAGACCAATATTCCTTTAGTGGCTGCATCAGAGAGAGGGGTTGTGGGGAATTTTCAAGTACCAAGTAATTTACATTAAGGCAAGCTGAATAGCTTACTGTTAACTTGTGCCCTTCTCTAGACGGATAGGATATATACGTAAAATTTTGGGAAAATCTTCAGAAGTGTGTTATGTTTGTGTTGCAGTATAATAATAACTTAAACTGGTTTTGAATTACTGTTTATAAACAAATATTGCAACATAAGGCTTAATCATGTAGTCATTATTGAAGAAAAACTTTTGAAAATACGGCTTAGTATCTACATGATAATGCTGTGTGTGTAAATTTCTCTTCAGGGTTCTGGTGATTCTCCCCCCCCCCCCCCCCCCCCCCCCCCCCCCCCTTGACTTCATTAACTCTTAATGGGTTTTAGAGATCAGAGGAGGCTTGGCCAGGACTCACTAGCAATAAGAAATTTGTAAAGCGGTTAGGCAATTAATAGATGTGCAAACATATGGAATCCTTTGCATCGTTCCTCCAGAGCATAACGCTGGCAATCACCAAAACCAATGCACCAAGTTCTATTCTGTCAACAGACTGTAACATAATTTTATATTAAAATTCATTTTAATTCAAATCTTTAATATGTACATAAAAGGAAAAATGTATTAAGATTTCTTAAAAGTGCATGATTTAGGAATCTAAGCTTCATTTTTAATAGAGTGAAGGCTTGTCATTCAGTTGTGTACTCTTATCAAATTTCTGTAAAATAATGTTGTGTGACATTGTTCAATCTTTTCTTGGTAAGAGTAATATTTTAGAGCTCAAAGGTACTGTAAAGGAAACAGTGTCTAGCATAACCTGTTTACTAGATAATACTTGCCCTGATCTTGCTTATCATATTTTAGCATTTATTGTTTTGTTGAAAATGGAAATAAGAAAAAAAAATCCTGCAAAGCAACCTAGACCAAATGCAAACAGTAGAATTGTTTGTGAAATACCGTTGCACATGATAGGTAGGCCCCATGCTACCATTTTTACATTGAAAATCTCTGTCGCACTCAGTGAGTTGAACTTTTGGAGTCATTTGCAAAACATGCACAAAGAAGAAAGATTATCTGCTTTTGTACAGGTAATATCCAGGTGAGCCTTTTACTCACTGCCAAATCTGTGGATAAAGAAAAGGACCTTAAGCAGCCCCCCAGAGGAGCCCCAGATTCTTGGAGCAGTCTGGACTCCTAGTCCTCCTGCCTGCTAGTAATGCACAGCCACTGGGTATAGGAGTTCGTGTTCTCATTCATTGCCATGAATAAACATTTAGATAAGATGACAGCTTTCTCCCTTTCTAAGTCTCACAATAATGCATATAAGAGGAGAGCCTGGGATTCTTGACTTACCATGTGATTTGATAAGGATCTTAGACTTGTTTAAAAATTGCCTTTTTAATAAACAAATTGCTTCATTTATTTCAGTGAGCATGAAAACGTGTCAGGTTTCTGGAATTAATTTCTTAGATGCCTAAATGTTACTGAACTTGCAAAACTTGCTGATACAATTGTACCTAAAATTCTGGGTCATCATCAGATGCTGGAAGACATTTACTGCCTACTATTAATTCCTGGTTATATCTGCTATCGTAATCCTGCAGTGTGAAGCCCAGCTTTTGTCATAGTGTTCTGATTTGAGACGTGGAGGAAGGATAAGAGTTCCCACCCCCTCCCCACTTCTCCCTCTGGTACTCAGAATTAGGTTTCTGGACTATGTAAGAGATCAGTTGAAAGAGGTTTCCTTTTCCAGGCTTTATTTAGTAAGTAACATAAGTAACCTATCTAATACATGAGATAGTAGCATAAATAACATAACAGAACAGTTACCTATTTTTTTGGATATTTTTTCTCCTTCCTTTTGTGAAGGAGAATTTTGTTCTATGTGCTTTTTAAATGGCAGGTTAACTGCTGTAGCTAATTCACAGGAATAAGCAAATTCCAAAACAAGGACAAGCTGGGAAAATTAATAATTTAACCTCAGATAGGTGGGATCTGCACAGAATTACAATGAAAATTTTTGCAAAGGCTTTTGTGTTAACCAGTTAAGTTTAAAGTAGCTTTAGAAGTGCTTATTCTGCAGTTGTTTCATGACAGACTACAGTCTGCCAGTTCGAGCGTCTTGTCACTTCTGCGCCTTCTTCCTCAGGCAGTTACCTATCTTTTCCATGCTTTGTGGACACCCCCTCTACACCTCCCTTCCCATACAATGTCACAACAGCCTCCACTTAATTTCTTCCTGTGGATCAGCCTTCCTCAGAGTTGTCAACAGTCATCACAGCCTCAAAAGAGCAAGTGTATTAAGGTATACGCTTTGATGCATCAAGCAAAACCTTTTTTCCATTTCTGGAGTGGTTTCCCCTCTCTGTATCTTACTGGTCTTGAATTTCTCTTTCAGTTACAGGACAGACAAATGATAGAAATTTCTGCATACCTGTAAGATGACAAATACAATTTTGATGAAACCAGTTTTGTCTTTACTGTATGTAAGAGGGAGGAATTGCTAGCTGATAACAACTCTGCTTCTGATGGATTTTTTAAATTTTTTAAATTTTTTTTTTTAAATGTCCAAACACAAGGTTCCTGTCTACCGTTTATCTCCCCACCCCAATCTCCTGGCTAACAATAAAGGGAAAAAAAACAACACATAACAAAACAAACCTCCAAACAAAAACCAGACTAAACCCCATCTACAACTCTTGAAATGACTCTGCATTTACAAGGTCTGAATGGTGATGGGGATGAAAAATGTACATATTTAAATCTCAATCCACTGTCTTAAATGGGGGGAAGTGGAGAGACAGCATAAATCACTAATCTAATTGTGCTGGAACAGATGCCCAGATATAGCAACTGTGAAATCTGTAGCAGAAACCTGATTAAGTTGGTTTTTAACCACTGTGTCATCTAACTTAGCTCTATGTGCTGTATCACAGTATCTGGATCCAGTGGCTGCTTTAAGACATTTTAGCTGGCGGGGATAAACCCCAGTGAGAGTTAATGCACAAATGCAGTATATACATCCTCTTCAGTGGTGCTGGCTTGGTGCTAGCATGTGTACTCGCTTAGCACAGGGAGATGTGAGACATGCAGAGATTTACCAAAGGCTATAAATTTCTGAAGGGGATGATCCTTGCTATCACAAATGCAACAGTTTTCCCATGCCAGGATCTATAAAACTGCAGGACAACTGAACAGAGGGTATCAGGAACAAATGGCATAGTCTTATTTTTAAAAAGGACATAATTTAATTTTATGTGATGGTGCCTGCAGTTTAATGCATAGCATAATAAAGCCTGAACTCTTTGGCTGAGGTCAGCCTATCTACTAGTGTCTTCTTTTAGTAGTTAAGCATATAAAGAAAAATTCTTCTCCCTTAAACATTTTCCAGCAGTTCAGTACAAGAGTTTTTAACACAATATATGGGAACTTGGAATATTTATGTGACTATAAATTCCCTCATAGTACTTTTCCTCCTAGAAGTTAGAAATACAGAATAAAAAGATAAAAAGGCACGTGTCCCGTGTTCCAACTCTGAGAATAACTGCTGCAAAATTTCTCTGAGTACTAGGGGCTTGTATTGTAAGTTGTGGGGCTGTGGCTTCCTTTCTGAGAGTTGTGCTCAGATACCAGTATTAGCTAAAAAAAATTATTTACTAGGGATGGCAAAACCCAATATTTAGAGAGCAAAATTAATTTATACATTCTGTACTTCTTATGTAAGCTATAAAAATGCATGAGTTGTCCATTTCAGGAGTGGGAGCCAGTTTAAAAATCCTAAGTGATTCCACTGGAGAAGGTGTGTATTATGTAAAGAATAAGCACATTCATAGTATCTCTACCCTTTTGTCTGTGAAGATACAGATTTTGTTACTGATACGATGTAGTGTTTGAAATGTGATACAGGGACTTCAGACTTGTATTCTAGGCTCTAGAGTTTCCTTCCTTTGGGAATTTGAAGAATTCATTAAATAAATCTGGCCAGGAGAGATTAAAGCCCTCTTTCAGCAAGGTGCTTAAGTTATATTCATGCTTAATGAGAATAAGTGTGCTGGGACCACTGTTTTTTAATATCTGTTCTCACTCAAATGGGGCCTTAAAAATCCAAACATCTAAAATTACAGCAGAATAAATGGTTAAGTATGCCGATGAACAATTTCAAAAAAGCATATTATTCACATGTAAATATTTTAACAATCTATTTCTCCCTACCTCTGTTTCTTCATCATCATCCCTATTATAATTTTCAGTTTGAAAAGCATTATAATTCAGTGGTCCAGTTTAGTACTTAAGTCCTAGACACATTCTTGTTATTTCTAATCCATCAAGAGTACCCAACAGCTCCTTTATTTTGTTTATAGCAGTCTAATGAGGTCAGAAAGGTCAGAAGAAACTAGGAAGAAAGGTCAGAATGGCTTACGCATGGGTCCTTTTCTGTAGGCTGATATTCATCGTGCTGGGAATGGGTCAGGCTATACCGTTCAGATTGTGCAGCGAAATAATGACATGAACAATCTGACAAGTAGTCTTCATTATCCTTTCCCACAAAATGTCTTTCCACAACTAGAGCAATTAGTAGGGATTATCTTTGAGAAGAGAAATAAATGGCTTTTAATGGCTTTGTATGTACTAAAATAATGCTAAATGGTTTAAATTTTTCCTATCTTGAGAATTTTTTTTTTTGGTAAGTTCAAGTGACAGGATATTACCCTGTATCAGAAGAAACAGTACTTTCCCATCCACTTACTGCTATTGCTTAGAATTGTAAAGTTTGTATCAGGCTTAAATTTTCAGACTTGCCACTATAATTTTCCCTTTTTTTTTTTTTTTTACATTGTTATTGACAAAAGTGTGCAATAACTCCCGATTGATTTTTCTCCAATGATTTTGACTTGTTCAGTGAGACAGATTCTCTCTAACTGGTGGTCTTGAAGCATACCTTTTACTTTTAATCACTAAGAGTGTAATTATAGGATAAGTAACAATAAGATATTTGGGGTTTTTTGTCTTTTTTCTCATACAGAGAAGCTAGGCATGGAATAGTTAACCTGCTCGAGGTCTCACAAAATTACTCATTAAAAATGGCTTTCAGGGTTTTAATTGTTTATGGAAACTGATTTCAGGTCTCTGCTGCCAGTCCAATGCTAGCAGTTAGACAGGTTCTCCATTTTAGAATCCAGAGAAAAATTTTGAAATATAACCATTAGTTAAAGTATTAATAACACCTGTATAGTGAAAATAACAGTTGTGTAGCAATTAATAATGCTTGGCAATTTCTTTGTAGTATTTCTCTAATAAGAATGCATGCTATTTGTTGCTAGTTTTTATTCCTACTGTTGAATTGTACACAGTCAGGCTATGGCTTGAGAGTCCTCATTGGTTACCCACTGTCTAGTAAAAATGCCCCTACATTGTATTTGAAATTTAACGTATACGTGGGCTTCTGAATTTTTGGCTTTGTTTTCTGAAGATTTGGCTTTGGCGGCTGATTGGGTGTTGGATAGAGGGTTCCAGTGCTCCTACCGCTAGCAGAGTCACCTGGTTTGTATGCTTAGATTGAATAAAACACTGGATGTGTGGACAGGCAGGAATTTTCACTCCAGTTCTGGTTCAGGCTAGATTTGACTCAGCTGTCAGCCTGTCTAGTATTTTGCGTTTGGCTTTCCCCACCCCCATCCACAGTAGTCTTGAGGTCATCAGTATATATTCACCAAATTCTCTGATTTTGTGTAGCAAAGTGATACCTCTCATATCTTCCACTTTTTGCTCAGTGCACATTACACTTTGTGAATTTTGCCTCTGAGTTTGCTGGAGGGTTTGGATGCGAGGGAATTGCTTTTTATTACTTTTTCTTTTTTAATGGATAGAATTGTGTTCCTAGCATAAGTTGGCAGTCAGTGTCACAGCGTGGTATTTCTGGTATTCATTTACTTTGTCATTCAGTTACTTTAGGACCCATGTACCTTATTTTCTGCATGTATACATTAGATACAAATGTATTTCCTAGATGTCAAAATAAACATTTCAGCCTCATCTTCCACAACACATCTTCAAAAGTTTAACCATATTTCATCTTCTGAAATGTTGGCTTGCCTGTGCTTTCTACTCTTGGTTCTTCTATTCCTCTAATTGCTACTCAGTTTATTTTTGAAAAGGCGCTTTGTTTTTTTCCTTCCCTATCCTACAACTTTCTATACAGTTATATTTTTAGTGGCCTTTTCATTTCCATCTGTACTTTTTCTGGCTAATAAAAAAAAGTTCATTTATGATGCCTATGCTAAAAATAGATGTGTATCTCTCAGACTTTTACTGTAAGATTGTTTTCCAGTAAGCAGTTTGTCTCTCCTCCAGGATAGTTAACTGGATTCATCTGTGAAGCAAAAAAATCTTATGCAGACTTTTTAGCATTTTCCATCTCAAGTATCACAAAATCCTAGCCTTAAAAAATGCATTCTTAACGTGTTCTCATGTGTATCTAACTCTGCTTCAAAAGTGATGTTACTTTGACCTGCTGATGCATCTCTTTGTATCCCCTTTAGCATCGCACTTTTTTTACTGTCATAAATGTATGTATGTTCTTTGCCTCTACCTCTTGAAATAGAGGCGAGTTGTTCTTGGTCTTTTCCTTTCCACTTTCCTGTCAGGGGTTCATTAAAATTGGTAACTTTTAAAATTTTCAACTCCTGTACTGTTTCTAATGTTTGGAGCAGTTCCTGCAAATGTATTTCATTGGTTTTTAAATTCTTTTGTAAAACTCACTTTTGTCATTACGTATATAAAATTTTAAGTTGGCATGTAAAAATATCTGTTATGAGATGACAAGTGATACCTCTTTTTCTCTGCAATCCTAGGTCTTTGAATCCACCTTTGTTTCCTGCTTGACATTTAAGATATTTAGCTTCTAATGCTATATATCAGAGAGCCTTTTAAGGCTATATATCGGGTTATATATAGCTTTTAAGGCTGTTAATGCTGTTATTTTTGTGGTATGATAATCTAAGGATAACCACCTGGCAAGGTTTGTGGGGAAATTAGTATTTTTTTAATTAGATTAACTTCTACAGTTAGAAAAATAGGCAGGCTTTTGTGTGTATGACCCCTTTCTCATGTTCTCGTAAGGGTTCAGTTTTCCTAGTCATCTCAGCTTGTCTACTTAAAAATACTGCTTTTCTCTGTAAACTCTGCCTATGTCGTTGCTTGAGACACTGAATGTCACAACAAGGCTAGCAATTATTGATCTGGGTCTGTTCCAGTATGATTATGGATGTAATTTTTTTAAGAGTTGTTTGCAACTGCAGGAAAAGAATATCAGCACAGAGCATGTACCAACTTGCTGTTTTAAGTATGTTACAAGCTAAATATGACAACTTTTCAGGAATTCTCACAGTACTGAAGATAAGAAAACTGCAGGATACACAATGCACAG
Organism: Gymnogyps californianus; assembly: GCF_018139145.2. Lineage (NCBI taxonomy): Eukaryota > Metazoa > Chordata > Aves > Accipitriformes > Cathartidae > Gymnogyps > Gymnogyps californianus. The sequence goes on along the minus strand of NC_059477.1, from coordinate 23,470,899 downwards.
TTATGAACTCATTGCCACTGTAAATGACACAAAATAAGTTTTCTGCATGTAAATGGGGCCACTCCTATCTCTCAATCCAATCTTTTGCTCTGGAAAAGTAGAACAGTTGGCCCTGGCAAATCTTTATACTTCTTGAAATCTTAAATGGCTGAAGTCTGCATTTACGATCCTGGAGACTTACATAACTGCTACTGACAGCGAACTTAGGGCAGAAGGAGAGCAGTTCCAGGCAGGCAGCTAGAGCAGCTGTAGCGTCACTGAAATCCGCCCACCCCAGGAGATAGAACGAGACAGCCAAGGACCTTGACTTCTTGCTCTTCAGTCACAAAACTGGTGAGTTCCTCTATGAGCTTGGAGCTGTTGATCTGCTAAAAGGCTGTGAACAGCAAATGACAGCTGGTGCTGTCAGCTTGCACCTTTGCTGTAACCTGGAAGGTCAAAACAGACACATTGACTACGCTTTTTCTAAATAGCTGACAAGACTAGTATGATCTCCGCTTATTATAGCAGAAATAAACAGGGTCCTCATGTTTCTAAAAGGAAAAATATTGTGATGGAGACAATATTATCCTTAGTGCTTAAAGATGCTGAGCCAAAGGGATAAATCTGGATGAGAAACCACATTCATTGCAGGGATGCCAAAAATCACACTGAGATAGTAGTCGCTGCTTTTCTGCAACATAGGAAACTGTCAGGTGATGCAGCTTCCTATCAGGTGATATCAGTGGTCCCTACAGTCCAAGTTTTGTCTGGGCCATAAATTGGTGAGCCTTATTCAAAGTATTTGAATATAATCCTGGTTGGAAGTCTTATTTATGTTTTTTTAATCTATTCACTGGAAAAGATGTCGAATAATGATTTAAAAAAGAAAAAAAAAAAAGACTTTGCTCCACTGAAAGTGCACCAACACAAGAGGCTGAAAAAACTGCAGTCTTTAGGGACTGTAGCCTGACGTACTCAACCCATGGCTATTGTACTTCAGTCGGGGTGATACGTGTATCTACTTAATACTGTGAACAAAAATCTAACTGGAACATTAAGTCCTGCAACTGGTAGGTATCAAACAGTTTAATTAAAAAAAAAAAAAATCATTAAGGTTTCTGAAATGCTGAAATCTTGAAAGACATTTGGGCTATAAAAATGCTCTAATAAAAGTCTTTATTTAGTCCTGATGCCTTTTAGGTAGAACTCTTAGAAAGAACTTCCAAACTTGAGCATGTTGCAGAAATGTTGATCCTTGCACGGTTTCAGAGCATGTGACTACTGCAGTTATCATTTGTACCCTCGGCAAGTTAGACTGAAAACGCAGTGTGTCTTTGAACGCTAGTTGAAAACTGTGTAATGAAATTGTAAATCAGCAGTCCATTTTGATCATTGAAGTCATGGATTTATACCAGTGCATCCTAGAACTGTCTACTGATTTGCTAATATGAATGTGGTTATTTAAATATTGCTAATCAATCTTCTTCCTATATGAAAGAAATGACAGTCAGCGTTCCTTAGAAAGCATATTTCTGAATTGGAGGGCCTTACTTCCTGAAGCTTTAGAACATTAGAACGACATAGTAAAAAGTTTGCTGTAAGAGTATAGTGGTTCAGGTTTTAACTTGATTTTCATATATCTTGTATATATGCTATGAAATTTATTTTGGATGCTAAAATATATGATAGGATTTTTCATTTAATTTCTTTAACACTGATTTCAGGGGAAGTGAAACCATTACCGTGTTTTTAGGGTATGAGGAGGGGAATCTCCTGCAAAATACTTTTACTTTCTTAATGTAGTCTGTTGTCATGGAACATATGGGGGGAAAATGTGTTGTGTTCTGCTGGTAGAGAAGACTCAGCATAAGCAATAAAATTCCCAGTGCTGTGCTGACGTTATCAGTGATGCTGGTACGCAAACAAAGAAGTAAATAAAAATTATTGTCAAGCTCTGCTGAATACACATAAGGGAAAGAAATCAATGCTGGCCAAATGGAAATGGACAGAATTATTAAAGGAGAATCAGTTTCTAGGCTTTAAAGGTTATTTGAAACAGTGAAAAGTTACCATAGAACCCAGAATATGGTGTCCTTTTAAACTTTAAATGACAGATCTAAGGTGGTATGTGGGATGTACAAAGGTGGGAAGAAGTGTTGCACTGGATTCACTTCCTGTGGAATGAGATCCTAAACTGATGTTTAGCAATTCAAGGCAGACACCTTATTTTAGAATTCAGATATCTTCTTGTCTATAAGATTAAAAGTATTTAATTTATTCTAAGTAGTGCATTGAAAATGTGTTGTAAGCTGGGATGCTTCATAAACTGCTAACTGCTATAAAATGTAAAAAATTGTTTACGTTGCTGCTTAGATCTGTCTGTGTGTCTATTATATTTTTGTTTCTATCTCTGCTCGAATTAAAGTACTTGTGTTTATGGTAGACAGGAACAAATGCAAAGATTGTAACAGTGAAAGATTCATCTTCCAGTGGAAGATAAAAACTAAAGAGCTTGTCTGCTCCACTATGGAAATTGTGAAAGTGAGGAATGAGGCAATCAATGTTTCTGGTTTAGCAACAGTGGTGGTTTAGAAAGTTCTGTTGATGACAAGTCCAGTAAGGAAAGATCATCTGCTTCCTCCTTACTGGATTTTACTCCTGTTTCAGCTGTGTTGACTCAGTAAACTTCTTCTTGTTTTACTGTGGTATCAGGGGGACTAGAAGAACCAAATAGTTGGAGAAAAAGAGAAAATACTAGCTATCATGCTTGCTTCAAATATCTCATAATTTTATTTACTTTTAAACTTTTTGCTGGTCAACAGCCAAGTGAAATTTGTAAGTTGGAAAATGATACTATGAGAAAAGGTGTGCTTAGTAACCCAGCAAGGGAAAAGGGATGGAGTAGGGAGTATGTCAGCTAATTAAAAATGAAAAAGCACCTTTGTTTCTTCCGTTTATGTCTTGCAGTTTCTAACCGCACCAAGCATAGCTTTGTGTAGTTCTGAATTACTCCCCGGCATGGATCATGTTGCTGTGTCTGAGCTGCCATGAAACTGGCTGGAGCAAAGCTGGTTTATGAAGCACATACAAGACAGCACAGGCCATCTCTCAAAGTATCTGCCGCCCTCTAAGTCTTTTTTTTTTTTTTTTTTTTTTTTTTTAACAAGATAACAAGCAGTTTGTTTTTTAAAATAGAACTTACTTTGTTTTATTTGAGAAACTCCATGCTCTGCTGGTGTTTTGGACGATGGCTGTATCAAGTATTACAGCAACACAAAGTTAATTGCTTAGATTATTCACATCATCTAATGCAACAGCAGTCAAGAGATTCTTTTGCCGCTTGGCTATACACCTCTCAGTACATTAATTTGCCTGCCAAAGTTAATATGTTCTTTGATTTTTGGTAGTTAACCAGCCGTTTTGAGAGAGGTTGTGAAAGGAGAAAGAAACCCTGTATGTTTACTACAGAGGAGTATTTTTGTTTGCATACAGTAGCTCTTCTAGTGCATTACACGATTCAGTGGTATTTTCTGAAAGGAAGTGCACTTTCCTCTGAGATACCAGCCTGGTGAGAAGCTTTGTTTTACCTTTGAAAAATGCAGGTATTGTAAGATGTAGTAAGAATGTATCATTAAAAATGAGGTTGTTTTCAAGAGCTGTTGTGCTAAAAATCATTAGGAAGTGGTATGCTGTTGTATACCTCATAGTATGTATAAAGAGAATTCACTGTTACTCTGTGCCTGCTTTGCACTACATGATTTAGGAAGTTGCCCCTGGTCAAGGAGATACTTTTTAAGAGTCAGAAAGAAAGGAAACTATACATGGTGTCCTTCAAATTGACATGACAGGGCAGATGTGCCAGAAATAGGAGTGAAGGGTGGCACTGGCAGCCTTACATTGACATGCCAGGGGTCACTGTATGAAGTTTGGAGATGAGATTGCTAAGGTGCCAGAAATCAGAACAGCTTCTCACAGGCCTGTCCTTCAGTTATAAGCTGCTTTCTCCGTCCATCTGTTGAGCTGAGGATGTCTTCTTACCTTTCAAATAGATTTTGTCTGTTTTCCTGCATTTCACTGACTCGACTCTTATTTCAAAATATGGTTGTACTTCTTTGTTGAAAATGTCATTTAGGAATGAGTAATTTTTTCATATTTGTGTAATTCAGGAACCCAAAGAATGTTATTCTTTCTGGCAGGCTACTGAAATCCATCAAGCCCCAGTACTTGGAACTGAGTAGTTAATGTGGTACTGCTTGAAGATAGTTTAGCTGCGATGTATCCAGAGAAAGCAAGACATTTGGGGCCAGGGGGAGGAAGTTTATTTGATTAAATTATATTTGGTCTGGAAATAAATATGTAGAATTTATACTTAAGATTATCCTACACCACTGTTACTGACAGTAACTTCAGATGGAGAGCTTTAATTAATATTACACTGTTTTCTCTCACAGATGTGCATTTTTAATTCTGTAGAACTTCTTCTGTAATGGCAGAGTTCCGTGGGAAGTTTGCAGCTATGCCTCATCCTGAGCTCAAATTACAGGAGTTTGCATGGGCAAGGGTTATAGATCTTACCAAAGGGGTCATCACAAACCATCTCCTTCCAAACCTGAAAGCCAATGCCGAGGCATTTGCAGTTGCTGCTGCTGTAGCTCATAAAATGCAAACCATGGCATGAGAACCATGGTGTTTGTAAGAGCTGGAGTAGAGCATGTATGGGCCACTGAACACGTTTCATAAATCCTGGACTTCGGATCTTTTTTGGCACTAGACTGCAAAAGAGAGTTTCAGCAAAACCCTCTTTTTCTCAGCTGGTGTGGAAGTTGTTGCATTTCTGGTGTACTTGGAGAAACAGGAGCTCTTGCATTTTATTGCAAGGTACAGGATTCAGCCCTTTAGAATAACAAGGCATTGAGTGCAAGTTGCCCCTTTTTGTTTCATGAAACTGAACGGTGCTGTCCCAGTAATTGTTTTGATTCATATCTGATTCATCTAATTGTGATACAGGATACTGAACAGCAGATTAAGTTCAATACCTAACAAAATAATTTAGTTGTATAAGGTGGGAATGATTTGAAGTTCACATCATAGGCTTAGTCTGTTTTGTGATACATGGCTGGGTTTGGGTGGTTGTTGTGGTGGGTTTTGGGGTTTTTTTTTGTTGTTTTGGTTTTTTTAATTCTGTGCAAGATCTGTATTTCAGTGCCTATAACCTGTGTAAAAGTACTCAAGTTTAAATGCATATAGGGTAGAATAAACCAGGCTTTATGTAATTATTCCTTACTAATGATGGAGATGATTCAGAGTCCAAATTTCCTTAGCAGTTCCCTTTTGCTGTAGCTTCTCTGGAATGGGAAAGCATAAGAATATTCTTGTGAATTGCTTTTCCTACAAAGCAGATGTGGGATCTGACAGTTCACCCTTATTTACAATTTGTCAGCAGGTTCTCAATTCTGTTTTCATTTGGATTCACAAGGAACCTTTTATTAGAGAAGAGAGAGCCCCCTTGGGTGGAAGAGACTGCTAAGCATTTGTGTATCATTCTCCCACTATTGTTTCAGAGAGAGGTGAATTTGGATTCTCCTGAAGAAGTCCCATCTGTTACAGGATGGGTACCGGAAAGTACTGTCTCATTTGGAGCTCTTCCTACTATGGAGTGACAAGGGAGATCTGGGTTCTGGCTACTGTGAAGCTCTTGGGTGATGTTTAACTCCTTTCATGGTGGCAAAAAGGCACTTCCTCAATAGTATGTTTAGGCAGAAATCCAACAAAATGGCTCTGACAAAGACTTCCTTCTATTTAGTAAACCTGTAAGAAGAGAGTATGGGATGGAATATAACTTAGCTACCTGAAAATGTCAAGTTAGAATTAGGAAATCCCAAATTCCACTATGGAGGATTGAAGCTTCCCTCCTCCCCTCCCCTCCCCGCCCCTCCCCCCCCCCCCCCCCCCCCCCCCACCTTGAAGAACTGATTAACTGAGGCTGCCTTTCCTACAGCATGAAGACTGCTTGCTGCTATTGTCTCCTGCAGAAACAACACTTTCCTGCTAACTGGTTTAACTGTATTGTGTCCTTGAACATGTTTTCCTCTAATCTCCTTTCAGGATTTGAGAAGTGCTCCATAGTGTATATAACGACACCCAGAAAATGTGACAATAGTACTCTTTTCCTCATCAGTTTTTGTTCTTTCCATCTGCCAAACATTTGGTTTCTCTTTTCCCCCCCTAGTGCTACTGCAGCAAAAATGCCTGCCTTTTGTTTTTGTCTTCCTACACTAGCATCGTGACATCATCAATGATATCGCCAGGGGAAAAAATAAGCATAGCTGTAGCTAAACCAGCTGTTCGTTAGCAACCCATCTAGTCTGCTTTCCTTTCTTCTCATTAATGTATACGCAGTAGTGTTTCCTGCTTAAGGGATGTAGAAGGTTCTCAGCCACGAACCATCTGCTCTGTCCATGTCTTTGGGTAGATAAAAATGGTGGCACTTTAAAACACACTCATTCTTGATAATGGAATGTTCTATTAAACAAAAGTAATGTGAGAGTCTAGAAGATATTCATCACTGGCTTTAGTTGTGGGTGAATCCTTCACTACCCATCTTTTATAATTCAGTGTAATCATGGAGACTGCACATCAACTCTTAGAAAACCTTAATAATACAAGCAAGATGCCGAGAACAATAAAGAAACGGGGAGTTTTGTCATTGATTTGCATGACGACACAGTAAAGCACATGAATCTGTGTTCGTCACGCTTGTCCCTTCTTCCATGCAAATTGATGGCAAAACTGCCACTGACTTCCGTAGGACCAGAATAATGCCAACAATGAGCAACAAGCTGTCATTTATTCTAACAAGGGAGATCTTAAATAGAATAAGTAGGTATTTCATTTGTGGAATGTTAATGAGAAAACAGTTTCTTTTTGCCATCTTATATTTTCAAAATGCTGTGAATTATTCCAGAGATAATTGACTATTTCATAGAATAGCTGCATCTTTGCAGTGTTAATGTTATGGTTAATTATGTGTTCAGTACCAGTTTTCAGGGTGGAGAAGAGATGTTCATTTATCATCACTAGCTGTATGTTAGGAGTTTTAAATTAGAATATTCTGGGAATTCACTCTGCAGTAGGAGTTAAGCTATCTCCAAATATTCCAAAATGGATCCCTGATACTGATAATGTATCAGTGAAAAAAATCATTACATATTTATCTTTTTATGCAAGTGCTTTTGTAATTTTGAATGTAGGTATTCACTTATTCCAGTATAAAATTCTTAGGTAAATATTAATTTTTTAACCAATACAAAATGTTTAGATTTATATTTTTGTGTTTAAAAAAACCAACAAAACCCAAACCAGCCTCCACCCCCCAAAAAACCCCTGAGTAGCACTAACTATTATCAAGAAGAGATTAGAATTCATTGTACTATATAATTTGTCATTTGGATTTGAGACTAATCCTTGCTCAAATGACCAGTTCTTATTCACCTGAGTAGTCTCACTGAAACCAGCAAAACTAATTTTATGACCAAAGATTACAGGATAATGCCCTTGACTGATGAGACAAATTTAAATCAAGGGGCTGCTTTTTAGGAACAAATTTTCATTTAGAAGCTCATCCTCTACGTAAAGGATAAACACTGGCAGATTAAGTGTTGGCAAAATATTACCTCTTCAGAATATTAATTTCAGTGTGCACTGTGTGTGGAGCAATGCAGACAATGCACGGTTTTTGCCACTCCCCGCAAGAAAAAATTACTTTTAACAACTCTCTTGAATTTCTGCTTGAACCTGTGTTACAATGGGAGTAATAATAATAATAATAAAAAAAAAAGTTGAGGGGATTTCCATAATGACTGCTGTCTTAATGAGCTAAAGAAGCCTTAGAAATTGTTATTCCTTCCTCATAGTAGACCTCAGCTGATAAAAATATCCATAGCCGGTGAAATCAGTGGCATGCCTGGCTTTCTCAGACAAAACTCCCATGTGATCACACAGGCAGCCTCAGTGAGCCTGAAGCTGCTCAGCAAGCAGTAGGTAATGAGTCTTTGTGCAGAGCGAAGCTCTTATGGCTGAACAATAAAGCATATGGTACCAGCAATAAAACACAGTGCTGGGAAATTTAAGAAGATTCTGCTGGAACTCGGAGGACAGTGAATGTGTCAAACGTTATAAAATGATGATCAATCTGGTTTGGTTCCTAATTAATAAAAACAGTGCATGGATTGGAAAAACAACAATTTGAACAGGTCAGTTGTTTTATAGATTCTTCACACACTTCAGTATTTTAAATATAAGCGGGGTTTTTGCTATTTCCTTATTATTAGTAAAGCCAGGGGTTTTTGTATTTTGTAAGGTGGGATTGGAAGGATGCACATCAATGTTGATACCAAGCTAAATAAACTGTGTAAGTTCTGTGATCAGATTCATTGTAAAAATGTTTTACTATTATTCCTGTGCAATTCAAACTTCAATTGTGCATGAAAAACTGGATAGCAAGTAAAATTAAATTTATGCTAGATGGATCATTTACCAATATCATAAAATATTTAGTAACAACAATCTATGTATTTGAGACTAATTCTTTCTCAGGAAATTTGTAGTGTCTGTGTTTGGTTAAAAATAATGTAACATTGGAGCATATCTAACAGTGCACTTACATTTGTTTTTTTTCCTCCACATTTTTCTTGGATAATTTTGAAAGTGGTGTTTTGTGTTATTTTTTTTAATGCAATTGTATACACACAGGAATGATACATTATAACCCTCTGCATTTATTTCACTCTAATGTTAATGCAAAATATGTTGTTATTTTTCAAGCAAGTATTTATTTCTCATAGTAGTTCTTAGTTAATTATACATAATATTTTATTTTTTGAATATTGCCCCCAAAGATTTTAGTGGCCTGTGTTTGTCTTACAGAGGCTAGACATTTAATTTCTGTCATACCACATAACATAGAAATTAACCACGTAAAAGTTTTTATCCATAAATCTCTTTATAGTAGTGTTTTTCTTTCTTCTCCAGCACTCAAATTATGAACTAGATATGCTGGCAATGCCTCAAAGAAATAGATCTGTTGATTTTTGGAGAATAGTTCAGCAGTAGGGAGATTGAGCCCTTGAAAAGCGATTGGGGAAATAAAAAATAAAACGTAGAGAACAGGATGTCATTTTCATGTGAACTTAGGATTTCAATGGAGAAGTGTTCTTTATAAATACCCATTTGAATAGTTCAAGAACATTTATTTTGTTCCTGTGTAAATATGGGTAATCAATCTCAGTACAGCTACAGGCACTGGGCAAATGTTCGGGTGAATTGCCCATAACTATTATGAATGCTAATGGGCAGGCGCTGCACACCAGTTGTATAGATGTGCTCGCATTATATTCATACAGTTTTACTATTGTGTCTGTGCGTGATGCTAATTCACGTGGGTGAGTTGAAACAAGCTGTGCTTAAATTAGACCCATCGCTTTCCCCCCCGCAGTCCCTGCCCTCTTTAATTAAAAAAAAAAAAAAAAAAAAAAAAAAGGAAAAGGAAGCCCGGGCTCTGGCTGCAGAGCCGGAGGGGATGTGGGTCTCCTTGGAAACCGCCGCGGCGGGCGGGCGGGCGGGCGAGCTCTCGCCCGTTTTCGGGCGGGGGGCGGCGATACAGGCGGGCGCTGCCGCCTGGCACCCGTGGGGGCCCACGGCCCCGGCCGCGGGAGGGGGTGGGGGGGGTGGGAACAGGCCGCGACCGCCCATGCGGGCCGCCGTCCCGGAGGGCTGTGCCCGGCATGCCCTGCGGCGGGGGCGGGCCCATGTAAATGAGGGGCGGGGCGGGCGCGGCGGGGGCTCTTCTGCCGCCCGCGGCCGGCGCTGCGTCCAGGTACGGTGGCGAGGCGGCGGGGGGGCGGCGGGGCGGGGCGGCCGGGGCGCGCGGCACGCCGCGGTGGCCGTGGGAGCGCGGTATGTGTGCGGGGCCGCGGCGGAAATCCGCCTGCTTGCTTTGTTGTGCCTCGGCTGAAACGGTGTGCGGTTGCGGAACGCCGGGGTTCGGACCTTGCTCGCTCTTGTGGGGCTCTCCGGGGGAGCGGTGCGGACCCGCCCCTTGCTGGATGCTGTGCGGAACAAAAATTACCCTTGCAAATAGCTGCGTATGGCTCTTCTTTGGCAGGGGGCTGTTTAGCCCACGCTCTCTTAGATTCAGAAATTTGGTGTGTCTTTTAAGTGCAAAATTTTCCAGTTACAAATATTACTTAAACCTAAGTGAAGGTGCTTTGCAATCGCTATATTAAAACATTTCTCCTATAAAAAGTAATTCTATATCAAAAAACAGATACAGCTTGGTACCTCTCTGAAAACAGGCTTGTTCGTGTTTTAGACGATAGATCTGAAAGGATGTATTAAAGTATTTGTTTCATCATACTTCTCATGTAACTAGCAATTTGTTTAACAGAGAACACTGGTAAAATCGTAGTAACACCTGCAGTATTTACCATCAGATTGGATGAGATACACTGAATGTGTCACTCTACACTAATTTAAATGGAGAAAATAAAGCAGCATATAGTCATGCAATTATCATATAATTACCATATTTGTCTAAAATGAGTACAGCAGGTTTTAAGTTTAGATTTATGAGGCAGTTAGGTACTTACAATAAGTACGTACGTAGATAAAGTTAACAGTGTGCACTAAAATGACAATAGGAATATCTATACGGAACAGCATTCCCACTGTTATAATGGAATCACAAATTTCAAATACACCTGCCAGTTCCATATATGCACGCAGGAAACAAAAACCCAAATGTTTTTCCTGTGGATCAGGCACTTCACGTTCTAAAGTGCTCCCAGTACTAAGTTATTTAAAGAACTTTAAAGAAAAAGATCCGAAGAATTCCTGAAGTAAACAGGTGTTCCATGTTGCTGCCAAGTTATGGTAATTCTGAAATACACTTTTTTCCCCCATCTAAACTTTATTGAAACTATGGTTTATATAAATATTTTGTGCTGTAATTTGAATGCTGGATGTTGAGCTCCTTTAAGCATCATAAATAGAACCAAATCTTTCTGTATACATCAGACATTTTGGAGACAGAGACATGATTCTGATCTCCTGTATTACTGAAGTTCAGTGTTAATTCTACTAGTCTTAATTTATTTCTGGATCTGAGAAGCCTGAGTCTGGCGTGTAATGTTTTGGTTTGAGCATGCACAATGTTTGTGAGGTATCTTAGATTTTTGTTCTCATTTGTTTATTGGAAAGAGGAATTTGCTTTTGTTGAAAAACACGTTGATTTGGACGGATGCAATAGTTCAATAATAAAGTTTAAGTTTAATATTAATTGAAGATATGTAAGTCGTGGTTTAGGGTACATAATGGTAAATGTTTGGAAATTCATTCTAAAGCTTAAATATTTTCCCTGAAATAGCAACAGATGATTCTGCCATCTAAAACTCCTACTTGCTCTTAAAAGGTATTTCTAGTAAATGAACCTTGAAGTTTAGGGGTTTTTCCCCCTGAACAAGCAGATGGAAGGTCAGGCTGAAGCGAGGCAGGTATAATCTACTGCAAGATTGGTAAAGCTGTCTGAAAGATAAATTTACATGTCATCTGTCAGTATCTGTCTTTGTCCTTGCTCTGAACCAGTTATGATGCTGAGAAAAACTGGATTATAAACGTGCCATTCTGTCAGTAAATCATCATCAAACACCATCATGTCTTTAAAATGTCAATGCCATTTGAAGTCCTACCGGTGAGTTTTGATCACTGTTGCTTCATTGCTCTTTTGTAGGGTTTTTTTGACCCTGAAAAAGGGATTGAATGTAGATAAAGGACAGATACGACTCATTTACAAATGCACACAAGCCAAAAATATTTACTCAGTTAAAACAGCTCTGGGATAAATAGTATGGCTTCAATTTCTCTGTCTCTCCACAAATCTCGATACAGTATTCTAATGAAACCTGTGATAAATGGGAGTTGTGAATAATTGCTAACAAAAAAAAAAAATCTGGAAAATTGTGGGCTTTTTCCTCTTTCAGATTTACATATAATTCTCTCCAACAACTCCCCTTCCTCTAGTCTTATCCCCCACCCTCCAAAAAAGTTTGCATTTCTAGGACCTCTTCTTCAGCTCTCCATCACTTCGTATCTTTTTTCCCACAATGAAGTAGGGAAAATGGGAAAAGGAACATAAATGCTTATCACCATAAAAATTTGGTGGAAAATTCACTTAATGTGTAAGTTGTCCAAAAGCAAAATTAGACATAAAAGGAAGAGGAGGTGCTTGAGTTTTTCAGATTTTTGTACGTTTAAATGCAAAAATATAAGTAAGGATGCTTCTTAAAACTGAACATCAAAATGCATTGGACCACTTGTATTTAGGCTTTTTGATGAAAAGATAGATGGCTTTTGGTTACTACTTCATAAATCATTTCATGAAATATTTGACTTGATGTCCTGATTGAGTTTGGGGCTGGTTAGGATCCTGCTCTTTCATAAGCAATAGGGATTTGCATATTTATTTTATTGTCTAGCGTGAAGTAGGAAATATGGGCTACATGGTATGGAGCCTGACCCTCATCAGTCTTTCTGAGGGATGTGGGCAGGAACTAGAACATCATTTACCGATTGTAGCTTCACCATCCCGTGTAGTCCTTGGGTTTTGATGAGGAAATGCAATCAAGTGATACTGTTATGTAGGGTAAGGCTGCAGAGTAAATAAGCTTCCGTGGTAATTGTAGCTTTCATTAGCTTGCTGCCCCTTCGAGGGTGGCGAGAGGAATCTGGGGTCATGTTACATTTATTTATTTCATACCGGTAGATCATTTCTGTGCATGCCTATAAATAAGTCATGGTTTTCATCTGTGCTGCAAATGAGGATAGATTGGTCTGTGTTGAGCTCTGTGCTGCTGCAGCTATTCTGGTGTCAGTACCTCAGCTAGCTGGTCCAAAGCTGGCCTGGGGATCTGCAGCACCCTGCAATAAAAGTGCTCTCTGCTTAAAGCAGCAGGAACTGCTGTGGTGTCTCTGCAGCCAGTGTCGCACAACCACGCGAGCTGTGGAAGGAAAGGCTGACAGACCAGCACCGGGGCTTATGTCTCCCTGCTGGGGGTTGCAGCTGGGGGAAGAGGGCTGCTTTTTCAAACCCATCTCCCTGGGCTGCCTGTGAGTGGGGGCCAGGGCTTCTCCGGTGCCTGTGGGCATCTGCTACCTGAGGAGCAGCTGGCTGGTACTTCTGGGAGGATGAAATAGGCTGACATTGCGCTGGCTTCAGGAGGAGGTTGGGTTTTTTTGAATAGGGATCTGATTCTTTATTATAATTGAACAAAGTCTCCTTTTAACGTAGCATGAATATGTTAAAAAAGTAAGCTGGATTGCAGATGTCTTCGGTTGTACTTCCTAAGCAATAGCAATCTCTAGTAAATGCTATTTGTGTGGGGGTGAAAGGGTAATAAAAAAAAATGTTGAAAGCCACAAAATGTATTTATTCGTTGTTTTTAGTGTGGACAACAAATGATAGCACTGCTTGCTTCCAACATGAACTGTGACAGCTGAGCAGACTATTCTCAAGCAAACATTTTTGTCTTCAAGTATTTTATTATGGGGGGGGGAGGGAAACCCCATGACTCTGAGGGGGAGTTGGAGTGCTTGCAGAGTTGCCATTGTTTTGCTCTCTTGTAGTACCGGAGTCTTTATTGAACCATTCACTTTCAGAGTAGCTCAAGGTTTAACTTTGTAGCTTTCAGTTCAGTTGCTCAGTTGTTTACCATTATGCCCTCCGCACCTGCTCTTAGTTCTAAACAAACATCTTTTAACAATGAAATGGAAAAGTGAAAATTGCAAAGTATTAACCTTCTCATCTCAGCTCCCCTGGAAAAGACAGAATAATCAGAGATTTGATAAAGCAAAATATCATAAAATATATCAAATAAAAAAAAAAATACCTCGAGTTGAAAGTGTAAGCCACATACCTTCGCAGCAGTGCTTTTCAGGAGAGCGTAGGGCAGATAATTAATTTTGTCCCAGCAGAGTCCTCTGGCTGAGATGTTGTTGAACGGTCATAAGGTGCTTACAAGGCAGGCAATGCTATGGGAATGGGCTAGCTGCTTAGTTTCTATTCATCACTGTCTCGGTGACAAGAGTGCCTTGGGAATTGGATGGGTACATACTTATTATTAGACCTGCAGCTCTTCTGTCGGCCTTCTGGAACAGTTTTCAGCTTTGAATTATAAAGTGAACTGAAAGGGATTTTTAGACATGTTTGTTATGATGCCAAGTCACTACAGCCATAAACTCCAGATTTTCTTTAGTGTTACAAAGAAGTGAAGAGAGTTAATGTTCAATTTTAACACAAGGGGGATCTAATTTTAGGTCAGTCTTACTGTGGTCTGTAGCTTTACACATTCATGTTGTGATAACACCATATACCCTTCCTTCATGTGCCTTTGTGTTGAGAGTATACAAAGGTACATACACACAGGTGAGTAAGGACCTATGTGTAATTTTTGCTGGCCAAAAGTATGAAGTTACTATTGGAAAGATTGGCCGTAATTGAATATGCGCTTTAAAAGTCCTGCCTTTTTGAGGTTGTCAGTTACTGAAATTACTGAGAAGACTACTGGCTTACAGAGAAATGTTCTAGTTTATTGATTACGCGTGTTTTGTCTCTCCATAAAAATCAACCATCTCATTCTGTGATGCTGTGGTCACTACATGTGGGAATTTGAAATCTTAGTGTAGCTGATCTTTTTGACTGATTTCTTAAGGAAATTAGGTTTATGCAGTTATGCTTTCTGTTTGCCTATCATATTGTTCGATATGTCTATCATATTTTCCTTACTAGTTTTTTTTTTTAACCCGTTACCTTATTTCAGCTGAGCTTGAAAGAGAAGTAGTAGATCTTCTTTGGGTGTTGTGCACATGGGTGGTGAGATGGAAAAGAGAGACTGTTAGTTCACACCAGTGGAAAAAAAATTTGCTAAATCCCTGATTATCAAAGTAACCACAGAGGAATGCTTAAACACCGCAACCCTGGGGAAGAGTATCAGTGAACCAAACCCCCTACTGTGCCTCAGGTAATCCATCCAGAAGAGGCAAATCCATAAAGAATCAAGTTCTGTTGGTTTCTCAGAATATTTTTTTTTTTTTTTGTAAACTTGAAATTAAATTCTACTTGTATTTTCTGGCTGATAACTGAGTAGTTTATTTTTACCTTGTGCTGTTCTTGGAATAGAAGGTGAATTGTCAACGTTCTACATATGTGTCAGTGGTAGGAGGAATCTTAGCAGTTGTTGTATTGTATAAATTCACTATTTCCTGCATTCAGTAATTTGTTGTGCATGTTGTGGGTTTTTTTGGGGGAATTTCCCCCATCAGTGTTTATTGTTGAAATAATAATATTGCTAAAAATCTCCAGGGTTTTTAAAATAAACATATTGGTTTTCCTGGTTGAATAGATACACCATGTATGGTGAAAAGTTAAAAAGCAAATAATAGAAACAAATATTAATTTTACATCTCTTGTTTTTAAGTGTCATTTTTTGTGGGCGTGAATGCCTGCTTAGGACTGTCTTGCATGTGCATTAAACCTGCAGATTGTAACATTTTATGTTGGTTGTGCATTGTCTTTGATTTGGATAGAAAGCTTGAATTATTATAGCTATAAAGCTATTTTTGAAGATAGTAGTTTCAAAACATTACAGCCTTCCGGTAGATGTTAATAATTTATATTTTCCAGTACGAATAGTTTTATTGACTCTATTCTCCAGGGGGAAAGATGCACTTAAACATCTTTTTACTAATTTTGGCTTCACTTGAGGCCAAGCCTTGAATGAAGTCATGATTTTACTCTCATGCCATGGAGCTGTATTCATTTCATTGGTGGCAATTGAATGTTGGCTTCTGCTGACCAAAATTGTTTTTGTTTATAGGGGCGTGCTTCAGACACTCTTCCTCAAATATTTCTGCTAAAGAAAATAATAGGTTTTCTGGTATTTTTGAGCTGCTGTTTAGTTTCTACCATTTTCTTTCAGCTTCCCAGTAGAAAAAAGCCACAGAGTAACCTCTTCAAGAGGTGTTTTGGGCTACCAGAGATGCCAGTCTGTCACTAAGTTGCTACTAATAGCTGTGCCAAATATTTATTTGGTGTCTTAAAAATGCGCACAGCCCTGTGAGGGTATTAGAGAATTGGATTAATGATGTTCTTTCTAATTTTAACATTTACTACAAAGATAAAACTAAGATGTTAGGGGAGATTTTTATGCTTTTGGTGTTTATAAAAAGAGAAAAGAAAAAGGAAAAAATAAAAAGGCCATCAATCCAAAATCTTCTGATTGGTTGCTTGTAAGTTGTCAGATGCAAAGAACCAAGCTCATACCATAAGCTTTAAATGACTTGCTATTGAAGTTGGAAGAACATGATCTGACTATTGTAGTGTCAGGGGCTCCACACCAGTTTCTCTGTTCTCCCTCACTGAAAACCTGGAGGCTCCTGGAACTCCCAGATCTGTGTCAGCGCTTGCATAGGCATAGGAGAAGGTATTTCTGCAGCTGTGCCTTTTCTTGGGTGGATGTGACAAGACAAAGGCATCGGGTTGGACAAAATCATCTGCCAAGCTGGAATTTGAACGCTGAATTAAGGAGAGGAAAGTTGAAACAGTCTCCATTAGGGAACATGCTGAGCGTGCCTGTTGTATAATGCTGCAGCAATACTAAAACGCAAATGGTTGCTGGCTGTGCACAGGTAGTTCTTTAATATCTCAAGATTTGGTGCATAATAAGCTAAGACCATTTTTCATGCTACCTATGCGGTGAATTCTTACTGATAATATTTGTTAAGGCGTATTAAACACCTACATTAAACGTGTATAGATAAGTAAATTTTACCAGTGTATGACAAAAGAAAGCCTATGTTAGAAGAGCAACAAAATTTGCAGAGCTAAGCAATGAATAATTGGCAAATAGCATAATTTTTGCCATCATATGACCATTTACTGTGTATTTATTTTGATATCCAAAGCAATGTATATTTACACTTCAGAGATGCCTGTTGAAGCTAAGAATATACTTCACAAGGGTACTGCAAATGATCTAACTGTATTAGGGCAGCATTCTGCGTCACAAATTAGTTCTGCTGAGAAGCTGGGTATATTACTACAACTGATCTGCTTCTGCTGATTGTGCTGGCTTGTTCAAAGTGAGCTGAGCTAATGCAAATGCTTAGCTATGTGTTCAGATTCATAGCATAGATGAATACCTGCTGCATGGTAACACTAAACTTCGAGGACACGCACATTTTTTTATATCTGCTTTGTTTACCTCCTCCTTTATAACCGGCCTCCAGTGATCATGACAGTGCATGGCTTTGCTATTTCATTTATATTTCTCTTAAACAGTGAAGGAAACCTGAAACTCAGTATTTTTGGCTCAGAGCCCAGCTTCTGTACGAAAGGAATTTTTTTCTAACCTTTTACTTCAATCCCTTCTCATCTTTTTTTCTCTCTGCAGTTTTACCTCTTCTGTTGTGCTGTTACTCAGTCCAGATTGTCATTCTCAAAAACTGACTAATTTAGGCAAATTTTCATGTGTTTAGGCTCATCTTTGACATTTGAGAGGTGTCTCCACTAAAAATTTCAAGTCTTTCCCTTAAAGTTCTTGGGAGCGAGAGTGCTTTTCAACCACTGTAGTTGCAAGATTTTTTTAAACTATCATTATTTTTTAACACAGGTAAATCAGTTTATCTCTTTTCACTTTTTAAATATTTTTGCCAAGTTTAACTGTATATGCAGGTACATATGAAACTTGCAAAGGAGATGAGAGAAAATGGGCAAAAAGTGAGAGAATAAGAGCAAGCTCTTCATGTTCCCCTTTCCGGAAGAACATATTTAGAGGTCAGAACAGCCAGCATAATTGATTCCTGCCAGAGGCAGTATGAATTTATATCTTTACCCTTGACTTGACTTTTAGCCTATATGTATTTAGCCATTTAAATTGTTGTAGCCATTTCTTTTGACCATCCCCTTGGCAGTCTCATTGTTGACACTTTCACTTCCTCCGCATTTGAAGTCATAATGGCTGGAAATATTTTTTGAAAGAAAGCGTGTAGGCCACGACTAAATACTGTGTCACTCTAATTCCAAGTGTTAATACTTTCTCAGTTAAAAGCAAGCATTGTGTAGTATAAGGTATATTTCCTTAGAGGGAGGTTCTGACTAAATATTTAAATTGTAATCTTGACATTGTTAGCTGTGATATGCAAACTTCATGTTTTAAAGATGTAATTAAGGGTGTTAAGAGAGCTGAGTTGATTTTAAGGTGGCCAGAAGATAAATTAAAGGAATCCAATTGCCTTTTATTGAAGGGGAGAGGGATTAATGTTCAGGAAAAGCATTTTGAAAATGAACAGGCCAAGCTATCATTCCCCCAGAGATCCTATTATTTAATACATCTGCTTTGTTTTTCAAACATTTCCTTTTAAAGTGTTTTAAAATTGATCAGAATCCCATTGTGTTTGAAGACAAGGCAAAATTACAGTGCCAGCAGAGCTCGTTTGCTGATGCAGAGGTCCAGTAACATACTGTAGGGAGGAGCGTGTGTTTCCTAGCAGTGTCGAGTTGGCTGTAAAATATGCTGTCCTTCCAACGACTCTCTTTGAGCAGAAATACTTTTTTTTCTTGTAGTAAGGATAGGCTGTGGTCATTGAGGACCGCAGGTCTTTTGCTTCTGAGTAAGGTTTCAGATTAGTCCCTAAGTCATGTCCCCTTAATGAAATAAGAAGCAAGACAATTAGAGGTTAGATGCTTGAGAGTTAAATGTTTTAATCCCCAATGTCTGGATGGTTACCCTTCAGCATGGCACCACAGCTGAGCTGTTTGCTATCGAAGCTCCCTATGCTTCACAGTCACAGTCTAGTGCCTGCTCCTGAAGGCAGGCGCATAAACCTTCCCTTTCAAGAACAGAGCATAGGTCACTCTTCCTCTTAAAACATCGTTCTTGTACAGATCTGCTGCTGAATGAGTTTCCTGTAATTTACACAGTGATTTAACAGCTAAGGAACTCACCAGGATGCTGGAGAGCTGAATCTGTTGTTCAGTAATTGCTGCCTCTAAGCTATAGCTTAGCAGAGAGCACCCTAGTCCTTTGCTTAAGTGGAGACCATTTCACTGTATAGAAAATAATGCCAAGATTCATAGTCCAAAGAGAGTGTGCACAGGTAGTTTGCCAAGTGCTGTACTGTATTTACCAGCCTTCAGGTACATAAACAGTCACTGATGGGTTTGGGCCTGGCCCAACCTTTCCATCCCTTTTTCTTCTCAACATGCTCTGCACTCATACTCCCTTTTCCTTTTGTTCTTAAGACACGTTGCTTGGAAGAACACCAAGTTTCAGGCTCCCGGGGAGACCTGGACATGAAGTTATTCAGGCATCTCAAATCTCTGTAACTGCTGGGTATGTGCAGAAGAGACCTTTATGCTAGGGGGACTTCAAAGTGAGAAAGTGAGACCCTGAAAAAGCTCACATGCCTTTGAAGAAGACAGTTTGATAATAGATGGGCAGAGCCCTCTAGGAAAAGGTGTTTTGATCTGAGGACCGGTCAAAGACAAGGGCACTGGAGTAATTTAAAAGTTACTGGTATCTCAATTGAAAGCAGCTGTTTCTCAGTCAACAGGCAGTAATCAACCATTTGTATGTCCCTGTGCCCTTGCAGGGGGTAGGCTGAGCACGTGTAGCTGCGACATGGCAATGTGTACCTGTTGAGATTGCACATCACTCCCCCTGCTTTTGTTTTCTGGCCCTGGGGAGTCTGGCACCAGTTCCCAG
This sequence comes from Gymnogyps californianus, assembly GCF_018139145.2. NCBI lineage: Eukaryota > Metazoa > Chordata > Aves > Accipitriformes > Cathartidae > Gymnogyps > Gymnogyps californianus. The sequence goes on along the minus strand of NC_059477.1, from coordinate 23,451,103 downwards.
GGCAGACTCAAGATGGCTGTATCAGGGACCAGTGCTCCCTGTACATTACTCTCAAGAGTTGGATACCTTCTAATGGGAATCCATGTCTTGTTCTGGGAATCATTAACTCAGAACTGGGAAGAAGAATCCATTTAAATAGTAACTGAGTGCACAAGCATTTTCAGACCTGCACAGTTTTTTGCTTACTTTCTCTTCCTTCTTCTGCCTGATGAACACTTTAGTTACCACATTAAAAGTGGAATAGTGTCAGCAAGAGGCTATGCTGCTTTGAGGAGTTCCCCAGAGGCAGGCTGTTAAGGGTTGGACAGCTGTGAGATTGAGAGCGTAGGCAGTAACATGCTGGGTGCTTTCCGGCAACTGCAGCAGTCGGACAGACTCCTCAGCTTTGGGATGAGTAACTCGATGCTGCCATTCCATTTACATCTCCATCGCCATTCCCTCCCTGCACACCCCCCCAGGTATAAAGGCATTTCCTAATTCCGTACAGGATCAGCAGATGCACTGCACCTCCCTTGTAATATAATCTCTATTGGCGATTGAAACGGAAATATCACTATAGAACAGTGAGAAGACCTCAGCGACTTCTCTTCAGCTATTTCCACTTTGTGGGGAGTAGCTGTATGTGTGAAGTTCTATCTAGTACAGCATGCTGCTAGACACTGGCGCATTTCTGCTGCTGTTTACTGTCCAAAATATCGTAAAGACTGAAACTGCTGTGATTTTGAAGGGTCTGTGGCTATAGTTTCAGGAGATGTGTTTTGCTGTGGGTTTTTTCCCCCACTCGATGAAACCTGTTGCCTTAGGAGAGCAAGTCAAATGAATTTATAAGAGGCTGTGCACTGTCGTATAGCAACATTTCAGCCGTATGCTTAGGGGAAATTGACTGCAAGGATGAGGAAGCAGAGCCATGTATCTGCAGTGGTTGTGGCTGGATTTCTCATCCCATTGCTTTCCGCTGAAGCATTAAATACTGACTACTGCTGGAGACAGGATATTAAACTTGGTGCAATCATGTATGTACTTCTCAGAGCTTTTGCTTCCTAAGAGGTGTATGAACTCCCTTATTATAAAACTTCTGTTCTAGTCCTTGTAATTAAATAATATCATAAAAATGTTGTATAATGTATCTGTGATTTCTAGTTTTGACTTACAAAGGCAAGTTTAAACCTGCGCGTAACTCCCTCCTGCTGTGCTTAGGAGCTGGCAGACAATGTAAAATGCTTTGTCAGCAAAGCAAAACAAGTAATTAGAACTAACTTTCTGTTGCACTGGGATGAAACCATGATATTCTTGCCACGTCAGTCCCAGGATTTCCTATAGACAGACTTCAATGTTTGCTGAATTATGATTTTGAATTAGTCCTACAGACCCTGTAACCTGGTGAGCCCGTCAATTTTTAAAATTTTTACTTTTTTTTCTTCTGTAGCTCTCAGCTTCATATACCCACCCTTATCCTGTTCTACCTTCATATCAGACCAAAAGTTGGTTGTAAACCTCTTCACACTGTTACTTTGTTTTTTCCAGGAAGGAGACTGGTGTTGGGGCTTGAAGGGAGCTATAGGATGCATAGGAGACATTGAAACTACTTGGTACTAGACCAAGTGTGAGCGAAGATACCAGAGGATCTACTGAAGTGCTGTGCTTACAGGGTCGGAACATAGCAGCTACATCACTGAGACTACCTCTATATTAATTAAAAAGATAAAAAAGATGCATGCTAAGGACAGCGTTCTCTGGCTTCTGCTGCCAAGTGGCAGGGTACGGTTCTTGTCCACAGTGGCTAAGCTGTCAGCCCTCTGCCAAAACCTGGGTGCCCTCATCCAGCCTGCCTGCTGGGAATGGTGCTGGCACCTGCTTCATCCTGCGTTATCCAGGAGAGTGCGAGGTGGCCTGGGCCAAAACTCTGAAATGTGCTAATTGTTAAACAGTATGGCCAGTACTGGAGTCTCTGCCTTAACCTTGTCTTCTTTACTAGTAGTCATTTAGCCCAGCATATGTCAGCTTCCTGACAGATTTATTGTTTTTTTAAACATACAACCATAGAAATGTTGGTTGGAAGAGGGCTCTGGAGGTTATCTAGTCCAACTTCCTGGATGGAGCAGAATGCAGCTGGCTCGGAATTAATGAGTTCTAAAGGTAGCTGTGGGGATTTAAAAAGTTCTGTTTCAGTGAGGCATGTAAATTTCTTTTTTTTTTTTTTTTCTTGCTTTCGGTGGGATTTGGCAGAACCCTGTGGTGAGCCCGTAGTGCTAGGTTGTGTGTCCTCCTTGGCAAGTCAAGCATGTCATCAGTCCTAGATAAACTTTTTGCCTGGATAAGTATCAGCACTGCTTGCCTCTGCAGTGCTGCGGGCGGCATGGTGGCAGCTGCATGTCCTCTGAGCAAGCTCCAGCTGTTCTTGATCTCTCCTCAGTTAAGGGTACACTTCCTCCTTAATTACGTGCAATTCATGTTATAGTTCTACCTCTGCTGCTAAATTTCTGCTTGAATACTTTGCTTTATAATCTTCAACTCAACCTCAGGAATATATTAGGCATCTCATTTCTTAATGTGGGAAGGAGAGAGTTTGGGAGGCAATTGGTGTCTCTGACTGGAGTGGGGAATTTCTGAATTCTGGGCATTTATTGAGAACTAAATTGGTATATGGTCTTTGTGACTTCATTGTCTTTTATCTGTCTGTAATATTGGAATTATCAGATGGATTTCTTATAGGGGTGACGTGAACACTGATTAGATCACGTATATTTGGCAATGAGAACTGTAGTGTTCAGGATGATTTCTTATTTAGTTTCATCCCTGATTGTGAACATTCCTTCTTCCTGTGGCAGCCAAGGGAGGGACCAAGTGAGGGTGTTTGAAGAGAAAATCCCTTTTTTTCCTTGTTTGAAATTTCACAACATAACCTAGAAATCAGGGATGCTATTGACATCAAAATGGGAAAAATACTCCCTGAAAGCAATCTGTTACACATTATTCTAGTAAAATAACCATCTCCATACATGTCAAATTAGAGTGTGACATGATGGTTTTTTTCTTTCCTATGGCTTCACTGTCTCCTAATTAATTGTATCTAATTTCATACTAAATGGTTATTGAAGACTAGAAGCGGCAACTTATTGGTACTTCTAAGTAAAAATTACTTTGGAGGTTATGACTGCATATTCTGCAGTTGGATGTTTCAGTGCCTCATTGCCTCTGTTCCTGTTACAGGTGCATGTGACAGCATTGCAGCGATGAGTGGAATTTTAAAGAGGAAGTTTGAAGAAGTTGACGGCTCCTCACCTTGTTCCTCTGTGCGGGAATCAGATGATGACATTTCTAGTAGTGAAAGTGCTGACAGTGGTGATAGTGTCAATCCATCCACTTCTAATCATTTTACCCGTAAGTACTAAAGTTGTGTATCTAAAGAATTCTTCCTGTTCCTCAAAATAAAATAAATTTTATGCTTAGATAAACATTTTAAATTGAACAGATGATAAAATGGACTCTCTATGGTGTTCAGTTTGTGACTTACTCAAAATGACTTAGCAAACTTGCACCCTTTTGCCTTCTTGTTAACTGTATAAAACTATTTGTCATTGTAAAAATTTGAAGTCATTTGGAAGCCCCTACCTATTTGCCCTTTGAATTATGTAGCTGTTTGTAGTTAACATTGGGAGTTGTGCTTAAGGTATTTCAAACAGGTACTGAGGGAAAGTGCTTTAGGCAAGTTTGTTTATTTTCCTTAGCTAAGTGTAGTACAGCTGTCAGCTATCTGCAGTATTGTATTGGTCAGAGTTCTCCAAAGAAAATAATAAGCTTTCTTTTATCTGGAATTGAGAAACATTGGGTATGGGACACATTATTGCAATAGTGTTTCCCCCCCCCCCTTTTGTTATATTCCTTTTCATTACTATTATTATTATATTTCATTATTACTATTGTTAGTATTATATTTTACTTTAGTTATTAAACTGTTCTTATCCCAACCCACGAGTTTTACTTTTTTTCCCTTTCCTCCTCCTCACCCCACTGGGAGGGGGGAGGGGGGAAGCGGCTGCGTGGTGCTGAGTTGCTGGCTGGGGTTAAACCACGACATTCATGTAGGGGAGGGTATCTCTGTACTAGGCAATGGTTTTGTGTACAGATGAGAATTTCGTTTTAAGTTAGCAAAGCTTTGTATGCAGCATATATATCTAGGAAGTATGAATTTACAGTTTATGATATTTGTTTTAGGTGGTTATACTGTTTTAATAGCGGACTGCATGTTTTAAAAAGCAGGGGTTTGCCTCCTTCAACTCTGTTGCATATAGATCTTTCCACTGGAGTTAGTTGCTATAAAGCTGTTTTCTTAAGACTGTGGGCCAAGGAGTAGGCGAGGCTCCTCATCACTGCCCCTACACAATGTGATCTTTATAACTATGTGGTTTAGATTGTGCCTAGAAATCATGTTTGCAGCATGTGATATGAATGTTCTTATAACTGATTCGTCTACCAAATGCTGTTGTGCAGTTTGAGCTAGGGTTTGGCTGTGAGGCCCCGAATCCTCTTTGCTCTAGTATGGAATGCTTCTGTGCAAAGGGTTACACAGGCACAACTTTTCAAATGTGTTTACATGTAATAATCGTGATGTGGTATATTACATTTAAGATGCAGTACTAGTAGGGGACCTATTTTATTGAAATGCCACAAAGGTGTAAGTGACCCAGTAAATCTCTTTGGTAGTATTAAGAAATAGCTTGGTGACAATATTATCTGCATGCTGATCTTTTAACTTTTGCATCTGTTTAAGGACTTAGATGATTATTCATCATAGACTGAAAGCAGTCCTTTTACATCAGTCATTGTCATCCACATAGAAGACAGCAATTTTATTGTGAATACATAGATAATACAAAGAAGGCTCATAATTCAGGGGAGAAACTTGGAAGTTGTAATACATGCCTGTAACAATAAGCTTTGATTGTAATTGACACAATAAATAATTTAGTTTTTTAATAAAATCTGTAAGGGAGACTGTAGCATTTCAGTGTTATGATTAGTGATCCATATAATTGAGATATTTGTGGTCAGAGTAATACATGTTTGTCTGTGTGCGCACTCACACACAGACGTATAGAGAAATTGTACATACTACATTTTCTTAAATACATATATGTATCAGTTGGTGATACGGAAATAGAAAGAGTAAATTGTTTGCATGTGCATTGATACTACTTTTTTAAAAGTATTATCTTTAGTATAGATGCAGCAGCCTAAATTCCAAGAACTCAATACAGAATAATCCCAGTATTATATAAGGCTGGTTTGGGAAGAAAAGAATTGAACAGGTGGCCTTGGTGCTGCATTTGAATAGGCAAATCTCAAGGTCCTCAAGGAAAGACTTTTGGAGACTAGTTTCTATGCCACTGCAACGTGGCATCTTTCAGTGTCTAACGTTCTGCTTTGCTCTTGCTGTAATGCAGTGTACTTGTAGGAGCTTGATAAAGGTGATAATTTTTTATTGGTAAGAAACTAGAGGATGTTGATGCTCAGATGAAGTATAGAATGGAAAGGTGGTTTTCTCTCTACCTAATTACTTGCATCTTGCATCCAGACTCTTCCAGTGTGCCGCATTATTTTGTAACTTTACCAAGGACACTCCATGTTGCACCTGATGGGGAAGTTAGATTTTGTTAATTTATTGTTAAAATGCTGCAAGTAAGATTTTGCACCTTCTTCTTCTTTCTTAATATTAAAGCATATCCGATACTTACTTGTTTACACAATCAACATCTACCAGTTGAGCAGTGTTAGAAAAATCACTTAGCTAGCCTTAGGAACATCTGTTATATATGAGAGCAACTCTGCAGTAAAAAGGTGAGTCTTAGTGATGATGTATGATAGTAAAAGTTAATATGTGTTTGCAATAAAAATTAATCACGTTTCTATTTAAAATAAAAGGAGTAAAGATACTTGACAAATGCTGAAAGATGTTTTTAACTTGATAACTGACTACCTCTAGGAAAAACAGGGGTTTTGTTGAGGTTGGATTTTTATTTTGTTTTATTCTTCTCACATTTTCTTGAGTCTTTGTGTGCTTTGATTCTGGAAAGAATGTTTTAATCGGAAATCGGTGAAATTTTTGTATGCACAGGATTTGTTTTCATTTTGGTTTGTATCGGTTGACATCAGTTGTGTGTCTGATGTTGGATGCTCTTCAGGGCAGGAGCACTTTTCTTTGTATGTACTTAGATTTTTTTTTTTTAACTTCTAGATTTTTTTAAACAGTATTATTTGAAAAAGCATATTTTGAGTTCTAGGAAGTGATAAAAAATGAACTGATCCTACTGAAGTACTTGGCCCTGTCTTGTCAAAGCAGAATATGTGGAAATTGTTCATGTTCATATCTCATGAATACAGGTGTCTTACAGAGCTACTCAGTGATGCTCACTTGAAAACTACATGCAGATGTGTTGTACAATAATGAAAGTGTTAACAGTGTACATTGAAAGGTGTTTTGTTCATTCTTTAAACACATTCATCTCCCAAAATAAAAGATAAGAGCTTTCCTATGTTGAATATTTGAATCCAGACTTCTAAGGGCATATGGAAGGGAAGAGTTCTGTGAGAGTTTTTCAGTAAACAGACTGAAAAGAGCCAGTGCAGAAGAAAGGCTGGCCAGATTCCTTGCCTCTGTTACATGCCTGAGTACCTCCTTGATGGAGGTTAACTTTCTAAGCCATTTCCTGGCACTTTGTAGCATTTTCTTTTCTCTTTTGCGAGACACTGTCAGATCCTGTGTGCTGTCTTCCTTCCGGTCCGTTTTCATATAAGTAAATCTGAAGTTCACTATAAACTCTCTTTTACTGACTGGAAATGTGGGAGTTGTGGGTGACCTGTAGTGAACACCAAGATCTATATGTTAATTCTTTAACTGAGCTTTTAAAAAAAGCCTAATGTGGCCCTCTAAGTCTTATTTTTCCTTTCTAATTGACCTGACAGAGATAATTTTTTAATCACTTGTAGCTACAGCTCTTTCAGTGCTTCAGCAAGCAGGCAGTTTGCGTATAAATCTATCTAGAATAGCTGATGCATCTCAGTATTTACACAACCCTTGAAACAATATGTATTGGGTCAGATAAACAAGAACCTGTCAGCTATCCTGCTCCATTAGCCTTAAGGTCAGTTTAACCTGCCAGCTAAATGAGGCACACAGCTGCTGTGGATCATTCAGGTGGGGCAGAACCACCAGAAGATACCTTTGATCTCAGCTATTAACCCTGTAGTGTGGTGGCAGAAAATACATGACTGAGATGTCCCTAAGTGCTATCCGTTTTGACTACTACACAGGGATAAGTACAGAGTTTCTTAAACAATATATCCATTTAAACAAATCAAGACAACAACAACAACAACAAATCCCTAGCCCAAGTTACAGGTGTCTTTTTCCGAGTCAGGAAATGAAATTACAGTCCATAAAGCATAGACAATTGTTACCAGGTTCATAACAAAAAACCCAAATAAATGTAGTATTTTCTTGTTGAGGTATTTGTGTATATACCTCTGCATATTTTTAAATTTCTTATCAAATGGTGATGGAGTGCCTTCATTACCACTGGCAGATACAGTCCCTACTGTCTTTTTTACTTTCTTTTCTCAGTCTATTGAGGTCATTTTGGTTTGATTCAGCAGGCCATTAGTCACACCGCAGATTTACCTTAATGGATGCCAAAGCGTATTACTAACCAGTCCATGTACCTGTCCCATTTCACGGCCCCTCCTCCATATCAGAAAGAGGGATGTTCATCTTCAAGTAGCAGTCCAAGCATGCGTATACAGTATTAGTCAGGACTAAGAGTATTTGTTCCCTTTTTCCTTAGAGGTACATGGAATACAGGGCAGGAGCACACCCAGTGCCATTTCAGCTCCTTGAAATTGCCCTGCTCAGCTAGGGCACCCCGCTGCTGTGTTTCATCAGCTCCACAGCAAATTGTCTTTGGAATTGCCATTCAGGATGTCAGTACAACACACTGACAGTTAGTGCAGTTGTGTGTGCTGAGGGATGCTGGGTTCCATGCTCCAGCTGAGGTGTGGGGGATTCTTCCTGCCTTGTGGAAGTATGTGCCCCTAAATGCTTGGTCTATTTTTCTGATAAAGAAAAATACCCAAATTTAGGTTGCAGAATTGCATGCAATTGAAATACCTGGGAAGACCTCATCAAGTCCTGTCTTTTGTACTTCAGTGCTGGTAAAAACTCCCCATACCACATTAATCACAGATGCATCTCTTAAGAAACATACTTTGAGGAGCTGCTGCTTTGCTCTGCCATTTCAGCTTCAGTGTACTGTAGCTGAAACTTTCAGAGTAATGCTTTTATTGCAGAGGCTTCTCTTCTTCACTTGCAGGGGCAGGTGAAATCTCCAGCACCAGCTCATCTGATAAGGTGATCTTCACCAACAGGAGGTAGAACCGTTGCACAATCTGGTTGATATCCCACATCAATTATCTGTATCTTGCCATTAACATTATCACTGTCGTTAGCAAGGTTATCCTGCAGCCAGCCGTAATCATAGGTCCTGTCATTCTGCTAATTAGGGGACTGTCTTTAAGAGTATTGGATGCCTTAGGTTCATTATGAATGTGGCTGGTCAGTAAGGGTTCTGAGAAAACCCTTCAGTCTCTAAATGCTCTCGCCATCTTTTGATTTTACCATTAAAGATAACGAGGAATTTGAAAATACAAATACATCCCCATGGCACTTCTTTCAATATGCCCTTAAAAGTACTGTTTGAATATTCTAGAGTTGCTAACATATTGAGATTGCCTCATCTACGTGGCCATGCAGAACTTGGAATGAGGTATCAAATCCTTTGAAATCCTTAGGAAGGTCTAGCTTCTCTTAAATTATCTTTATGTGAAGGATGAAGTTTTATTTGATGTGAGGTCAGTAGCACAAGGCATTACCTGAGCTTTGAGCTTAAGCTGTGTGTTTAGTTGCTGGTTAATGATAGAAATCTAAATGAGTTAGAAGTGGTGATGCTGGCTTATTATGCGAAAACACTTGGAAGGTGTAGCTGAACACAGGCGTTCTTTTTTCATGGCATCTTGCAATTATTTATATTGCCTGCAGCCAGGCTTGGAATTTGCTTGTTAATGAGGAATACGTTCTTATTGTTATTTGTTGACTCACATTATGAAATGCAAACAGGTTGAGAGATTCACATTTTTGATTTTAAAATAAGTTGGCGCATCTGGGCAGTAAAAACCAAGAAATGCAAAGAAATTCAGTGAAATGTAGTGCAATGTCTTCGCTCAAATACTCATACAGAATGACAGGGCAGGGTATGCCATGACAGGATCTTGCCTGCTGTCTTTCATCTGGAATAACGACTATTGTAGAGGGAGTTTTTAAAAAATGTAAAGAGGGGTTAGGAGGCAGGCTCCCACTGGTTTTTAGAAGGATTTGTGCAACTAATTCTATTTCTATATTTTTGAAAAGTTCTCTCCTATAAATTAGTGCATTTCATATACTATACAAACAGAGGGACAGTTTTTGCCTTACATGATGTTTTTGTTGGCTTAGATAACATATAAACAAAATTTTTTAGTTGAAGATGTTCATGACAGATACGCAAAATATGCTTGCAAATGCAAAGTCACGGATAGCTGAATGGGTAGTTGTATTTGTATCAAATGGCTATTCACAGAAGTCACCCATAAGATGGGACAAAGGATTGCCTGTAGTGTCTTAGGAGAGTTCACCAAATACAATTGTTACACATGGGTGTTCCTGCAAGGATCCGTGGTAGCAGCTTTCCTCCTCGCACTGTTCGAAGCTGGGGCCAAGGTCAGAAATAATCATCTACGAAACAGCAGCTGGCATTTAGAGTAAACGGTGAGGCAGAGAGCAGTTAACCGTCTCCACTTCTCCCTGCAGGCTGATTATATTTGCAAAAGGGAGAAACTGGACTAGTATGATGAATGTCACAGAAAAGCGTTCTGGAGATAGAGGGTGCTGAGGAGGTAAACTGAAAGCTTTCACTGAAATTTTAGCAGTAAAATTCCAGCTTTTAGCATGCATCCCAAGAATTTAATGTTTCTGTGAGATTTTAGACAAAACTCTGACAATGAGGTAAAATGTTTAACAAAAGTACAAGTGAAAAACCTCTCCTATTCATGTCAAACTTGTCTGTGAGCTAGTATTTTTCAAAAACCTTTTCAAATGTGACATAAATAAATCTAGCATTAGGCAAGTATTCCCATCGAGCCCCTCCTGTGAGGTGAATTTAGCTTTGGCTTTACCCAAGAGGAAGGTACCAGAAGGACGGAGCAGTGAAATGCTACTAGGGTAGATGATTTTGTTCCACAGCTTTGTCCCTGTCCTGTCCAATTTCCACTACTCAATTTACGCTGTTCTGAGTATGCAGTTCCCTTCAAGACTTCCAGGTTCAAATTTATTTTAAAAAATACCTCCCTGCCCTCAAGCCCACATGTTTCTTTGGGAGGGTATATTGTATGTCACAGCATTTCCTTTTAATGTGGATTTCCAGCATGTAGGAAAAGTGTTTCATCATTAAGGGTTTAAAATTTGTAAATTTAGTGTATAGAGACTCTTAGAAAAATATCTTTTGGGAGGCAGTGGGGTAGAAGGAGAGGTAGGAGACAGAGATAGAAGCAATTTCTGGAATATGACCTTTTCCCAAGTTTCTTTTTTCTATGAAGATTGCAAAGCGAGCTGGCTTTTATAGGTGATGTTCTGACCTGGATTACCGTGATGGATTAGGTTTTGCTGTTCTGTGGTGTTAAGACTGGATGAAACACTGCGTGGGAAAGTCACGGAGCGGGTGGAGAATGGTGTTAATCCTTCTTGCCATAGTGGTTTATATGGCACTAAGAGTATGTAAAAAGCAGACAAATGGGTAGTAGAGTATAAGAAACGCAGCATTTCCTCCGGTCTAAGGTAGAGCTTTAATCCAAAAGGCTGCTTCATATGCATTTTTTCCAGCCTTTTGAAATTTTCATGTGCCTAAGATATTTCTGTGCTGGTGACAATGAATTGCTTTGCCCTCATTGATGCAAGAGTGCTAGTAATCTGCAGGGTAGCCATATGGTTCACATTTATTTTAATGTGTCTTTGACATCAGGAGAATAGCTGAGACAGCAGAAGAAAGTGCTTATGTCTTGGAGTTCAGCCAGAACTGAGATCATTTATGTTTCGTAATCAAAGAACTACCAGTTGTCTCAGTAAAAAATATTCAAAAAACATGATGGGCTTAAAATGTCATTCCTATCAGGATTTTATAAAATTAGGAAGCAGGCTTTGGATTTCATAGATGAATAGAGCTGCAGTGGGATCTCTTCCCAGGTGGGGGAGTTTGGATTCTGTTTTGGCTGCTAAATGCGCAGAAGGAAATGCTCTGTCTTTCATAGGTTTCACACTGCTGTAGCTCCACTGCCCAGAGAGGAAAATGAGGATGTTGAAAGGCGAACGACAAGTGCAGCTGTAAAATGCATTATATGTATGTGAGAGCAATTCAGGAAAATTTTGTTTCAGTCTGCCCGCACATTAATTCTGTTGCTTACCTATTTCATCAGTTATAATTTGTTCATATACAAATGAGACTTGGATCATTCTCATAAGGATACACCGGGCTGCTAGTGTAAATATTGATTTTCCCCTTTGGAAAATTACTTTTCTTGGGATTTGGGAGTTGGATGGGCCCATGATGACATCTGTTACCAAGACATAAGAATCTATTATGAATAAATATGATAAAACCTGAATTTTTCAAATGTGGAAAGAGTTGGGGGGGTTGTGTCTTTCATTTTTCACAAATTCACAAATAGATAAATAATGGTTATTCTCACAGGAGAGAGCAGAAAATATAGCTTGAGGCGGAGAAGGAAGGGGCACCAGAAGCAGCTTCAGAACTTTACACCAGCTGTGGGAGAAGGCAGTGGCTGGGGATGTTGGGTGCAGGTGGCACCCGCCAGTGTCTTCTCCCTGTGCCTCTGTGGGCTGGGGACTTCCTAGCTTGGTTGGTTCCCGTGGGTGGGAAGGACTAGCAGATAAACAGCTCACCCCCACGTGCAGAGGTCGGTAGGAGTCTCCTCTGCTTCTAGCTTTCCACTTCATGCTTTGAAAATGCCTTGGTGTAGGGTAGGGAGAGGAAAGAAGGGCACACAATTTCAGAAGTTAGAGAGCTGCTGATACTTAGCTTTGAATAAGCTGTGGTAGATGAGCTAGTAATAAAATTCTTCAGTCTCCCAATAATACATAAAATGCAAAATAGTTTTTATTTGCAATACAGAAGGTAAGTGCAAAAAATCTTACAATTATGAGCCTGTTGGTAGGAATAAGGTGATGGCAACCATTATTTGAAACTAACTGAGCAGCAAGACTTGGTGGCTTCTTCCATATAACTACAACGCTAAGGAGACAGTCTCTAACCATAGCGTTCTAGTTACGTTAAAATATATTACGAAAATGTTGACACTGATTTGTTACAAATCTGTGCATTGCTATGTCTTTCCTCACCCGTGTCTATTCACACGTTCCTCTAGACATATGTTTAAACTTTTCTGCCATATAAATTGCTTCATTCTTTCTTATTAACTGTTGATGAACAAAGGCCCTTCTTTATTCTCTAACCTAATGTGACTTGAATGGCTCTCATTTTTCTTACCTTCTTCATTGAGGAGTCTTTTTCCAAACCCAGAAGGTATTTCCTTACTTGCTGTGTTTGTTTGGTGACGGAATTCCAGCACAGATCAATGCTTTGTACAACATACTTTAGCCAGGATGAATCTGACAGGGAAGTTTTATCGTCAAACTGCTATTCGTAGTATTTGCTCTTCTCCCATTAATCGTCATTGTGACGGAGATTTATGTGACACAGCAGCCTAAGTGAGAAAGAACAGCAGCCATGGAAGCTATTTTACATAACAGTTTTATTTTTTAAGGCTATTGTTATTTTCATGATAGCTGTATTTTTTTTTTACATTGATACTTTCTAAAGTTTTATTTTTAGAGTGTCTTTGAAAAATGAATTAGTGGGGTCTCCTGTTTCATGCAGACATCCGGGACACACTGTGTCTGGAAAAATCCATTTAATGCACTTGATCAAGTACCTTTAAGCTTAAAAAAAAAAAAATCTGAGGAATACTTAGTATTTCTGGTAAGCCATCTTGTATGCCATTACTGTTAGCCACTGGGCCATAAAAATTGTACTTTTTGTTATGATAGATAAAATGTTACCATTTTAAATTGCAACCATTTTAATAAAAATGATAGTAATAAAAGTTATGACTTAGTGTCCCAATGTAGGAGATGGTCCTCAACTATGTGTATAATTTACCACCTATGGGAACAACCATAATGATGTTTGCGTATTTATTCTGTTTTTAATCTTTTGACAGTTGATCTTCCTGGGTCTAGTAAACCACAGGTTGGGTAAGACAGCCTTAGAGTCAAGCCTTAATCTGTGTAATTTGGAGGGGGGGGGGGGTGGGGGTGGGGTGGTAATGTGTAGAAACAGGTTGTCTTGAATTAGGCAAAGCTTGTTTCATGTTGGTGTGCAGCCTTATGAATAAATCACTGAAATCGCAATTTCTTGAATGACTGCTGAACAATTATCTCTATTCTGTGCTACAGTCAGTGACTGAAAAAGGACCTTACTGAAATATTGAAAACTGAAGGGCTGTAGTAAAAAACCTTCATACGTAGCGCTTAGGCATTGCGCCATTCTGCAGGTCTCTGGCTCGCCGTACAGGCGTTCTTAAATTTTGGAAGCCTTAGAGATTCCTTGTATGTTCAATAACTAGAGAAGTGCATAAGCCAGGAATTGTTCATAAAGAGAAATGGCAGAAATATCCTATATAGTTATGAAATAAATTATAACTGCTATGGATAAAGAGAATTGTTATGAGGAAGAGAGGTTAGTAACTGAGAAAAAGATTAATGAATGCATCCTGCTGTGTACATGTGCAGGCACATCATGAACAAAAATAGCAAAAGCGTAAGCACACAGAGCAGGTTGTTTCCAGGATGGGTTAACCATGCTTAGGTTAAACAATTGTTTGCTCTTAAAAGTTTTCCTTTAATTCTTTTGGCCTCACCTTTAGGAATTTTGTTTACAGACAATTGCCAGTTTTGCCATAAGTGGTCTGTGGTGCAGATGACCTGTGCTGTGGCTGTTAGCTCGGGTCGAGTGCTGCATGGATGGGGCTGTGCTGCGTCCAGATACAGCCCTGAATCTGCAGCAGCTGCTTTTGCATGGCAAGGAGCTGATAAGCCTACAGGACCTGACTTGACTCCGTGAGGAGGCAGGCCAGTTGCAAGCAGGTTATTAACTTGGGCTGTGCTCTGCTAAACCCAGAAACTGAGCCACTCAAATGTCAAATGCCAAAAACCAAGATTTCAGCAGTTGATACTATTTCAGATGAGGAATTCTGACAGTCTTGTTTGAAGATATCTATGTCTGAAGGCCGTGTTCAGATATAGTGACCTTTTCTGAGAGAGAGTTCTGTAGTGGTAATTATGTTCTTAACAGTATCATCCTTCCCTCTGATAATTGATATATTTTATGCATTACAGTACTTATGTATCTGTCAAAAATATTTAATTCCATATAATCTTGAAACATGGAACTAAAAATTATATTAATTGTTTAAATACATGAGAATGGAATATTTTTTTCCTTCCATGGAATATATCAGACTTGTAGTATATAAGTGTATTAAAGATCATGTGTGATCCATAGGACAGTTTTAGGTGATGATGAATATTCCTATTTCCTCTGGCATCCTCACTCGCCATGAACTGCTAGAGCCAAGGTGGTGGCATTCATTTTCAAAAACCATCTTCTGGTTCCTGTTGACAGTGTGTGTCCAGCAGCTGCTAAAACCCACCTCTCTCCCTAGCAGACTCTGCCTAGAGTCAATATCACCCTTTTTGCACAGAACAGATGATAGTGGCATCCACTGATATCACTTGTTACACAAGCAGATGGCATGTGAATACTTTTTTGAGACTGGCCAAGTAAGGAAGCCGTTACTAGATCTCTTCTGGAAAAGTGTGGTGTTTACACTCTCTGTGGATAAATTTTTAGGTTATGAGCTTTTGCTTCCCTGCAAAACCTTTGAAACTGACTCCAGAGAGGCATGCCAGCCTTGCATAATCTGTGTCCCTCATTCTGAAAGGAGCTTACTAATTTATTAATGTCAGTAAATTTTGTCTGGGCATATGTTCATGCTTTCCAATGTATCAGAAGATTTGTATTTTGTATGTCCTTCTGCTCTGTCTTGAGTTAAGCAGCGTCCTTAGTGGTAATTACAACTGTTTTGAACGTACTATTTAAGGTACAGTGCATGCAAAATGACATATGCCCCTGCCCCTGACTCTTGATAAGATGATCGGAGAATCTGAGTTCTGGTTGGCTTGAAGCAAAAGGACTGAATGACTTACAGAGCACTTTGTCCCTGATGTTGGAAAATGTTCAACATTTCCATTCAATATCTAATAATTTTTTTTTGAGGTCACATTAAGGCAGCCCTCTGCTCAGAGATGTTAGGGAGTATAGTAGAGCAAGAACATAGTGCCTTTGCAGTGCTGACTGTGCTTCCTTTCGTGTCATTGGTTACCGAGGTGGTCGCAATTCTCCAGTCCCCTCACTGACATCTCTAATCTATGCTTTTGGGTAATCAAATAAAATCCTGTAATCTTTTGCAGTTCCTGCCTGATCTGTTCTTGTAAACCACATCCTCATAAATATGAATATATTCTGACTACTTCCTAGCAGTAACATAGAAGAGATGACTGTAGAGTTATTCACAGAGCCTTAGCTCTTCCCTTGAATGAGCTCTTGGGTGAGGCAAAAGCAAACCCAAAAGATAGGATGTGTTTCAGAAAAAAATAATCACGTGTAATGTGAGGGCTCTGAATGTTTACATGCTTGTTTACTTACACAGATTATCATAGAATTTGTCTGACTCGGAACTATAATGTTAATAAATAAAACCATGAACTTTAATGACATTTACAACAAACGTATGTTGGCTCTCCTGCTGTCTTCAATACAGTTGTATAGTGCTGGATTTATAGTGCTGGTCGTGTTGCAGTTACAGTATGCCAGCATTTTCTTGAAGTTCAGCTTAATTCTATTTTAACACAGTTTTTGTCAGTGATATATTAAAAAAACACAAACAAACAACTTTGATGGCGTGGCATTGATAATTTAATTACTAAAAGTGATAAGAACTATTAAAAAGTTGAAGAAATGCATTAATGGGTTCTTTAAGACAGCTCATCACAACTACAGTCTTACTGAGAGAGACTGCTGACCAAACTTTTAGGTATAAACGTACGGCAATGTATTAAATTCATGTTCTAAATTTTGACAGCACACACATGGGCACCCCCACTCCTCCCCAAAAATCCACATAGTGGAAAAGTTCATTCATATAATCTAGTTTTATCATAGATTACATTCTTTTTTTCAGCTGGAAGTAATTAGATTGCAGAGTCTTCTGCCTAGCTTCATTTAACTACTAATATTAGTATGTAGTGTGTGAATAAAACTTCAGGTTGATTTCTTTATGTATAGAAAGTAGTATGATTCTTTATGTATAGAAAGTAGTATGAAAGTAGTATCTCTTCCATAAAGAGATTGACAGACTTAAAAAAATGGAAGCACTTTTATTGCAGCATTTGGTATTCCTGCCAGTAAGCAGCCATGTCAGGAGTTCCATAGCTAAGGTCTAAAACAAATACTATAAATGTAGACCTTATGTGGTAGATACTGAAGCTTACAGATGAAGATTCAAAGGCATTCGCTAGCTTGTGCAATTTACAGGCACAATTACTTTCTATTTCCTCATGAAGCATATATATATATTTTTAAGATTAACCTTCTATCTTTTCTTTCCTTCAATATTTTACTGTAGTTTTATCTCTCATTCCATTTGTGGCTGGTTCTCTTACTTGGTAAAAAAGCTGCTTGCCCTTCAGTAGCTGTCAATATTTCTTCCCAAATAGAGGCAAGATCCAGTTGAGATCCAAATAACATCAATACTGTCATATCAGAAATTGGATACATCCCAGAATGGTTTTAGATACCTCCTTCAGCAGAAGCAGGATTTTTAATATGCACTTTCCTGTGTGTAAGAGCATATAGGCAGTGAAGGTTCTGACTCAGAGTATTTGCTTTCATGCTGAATTGAAAGAGAATGTCACAATATCAAAATTACCCCGTCTTCCAAACTCTAAAAATTTGGTTTTATTAAAGGTAGTTTTGTTTTGAAACTGTGGCATATATGAAAAAGAACAGTACATAAAAACAATATTTATTATCATGCAAAATTGACACACCCCTATCAACTAGTCTCTTCTAACAAAATAACCCTCTTCCCCCACTAAAAGCTTCCTATAAATATTTTTGGCAGGCTCTGTTTATATGAGATTTGCTTAAACTTGGATGTAAGTTTAAACATGCTTAATGTAACAGAATTTGTCTTTTGATTCCTTTGTGTACATCCTACACCTTTTTTGGAACACCCTTCACTGAGAGCATGTAAGTGAATATAGGACCTGAAGCTTATTTATCTGTTTTATATTTATAATCTAACATACCTACAGCATATCTGAAGAAGTGCATGTTATTTATATAATAAACCATACTTTTAGTTGCTTATCAGTATTTAGGAAAAATAATACTATTTCAATGTTTTACTGAGCCCCAAATAGTTTTATGATTATGTCAGTAGGGCATACTGTCTGTAATTTGGTTACAGGACTATATTTTCCAATATACTTGTTTTTCATATAATTAAGTAGATTATGCTATTTTTTGGACTGAACTACTTCATGTAAAAGTTTGGGGTTTTTATGTTTGTGGTGATTAACATTTCACTACATAGTAATATTAGAGAATGAACTATGTTTTAACTGCGACAATAAACCAGACCTGTTACGAAATCAAGGCTGAAGGCCAAGTGCTTCCAATCTCTAGAGACGGTGCAATTTTAGATTAGCAGTGTACATCATGTTGCTCTGCTTTTATAGAATGGTTCCAAGTCTTTCAAGAGTGGTCAGGCACCTTTTAAATCATTTTACTGCCTGAATTCTGGCAGTTAGGTGTCTCATTCACACCTGGCCAGTTGTTGCCTGTAAACCGCAAAGCAGTGACTTCTTATCTACATTCTCAACATCCTCTTGCCATTTTGCAATAAATTAAATAAATGAGGCTGCTCATTTTAAAAATTAAGGACTGTCTCTTATCTTTCTCTGTTTGTGTGTCTTTTTTTTCTCTAGAGGCTCACCACTGTTACCAGTGAGAAACAATAGATCAGTATCATTGGAAGGAGTTACTAAATGTTTGTAGAAAAAAGAACAATATTTAACAGTTAAAATTTGGCATTTGTTTTTAAACAAGTCCATTTCATATGATGCTGCATATGTGTATAAGAAAAACTGAGCACGAGTGTGAGGGGAATCAGAAAAGAATTAGAAAAGACTAGATTTAATTTTTTGTCAAAATCTGACGCATTAGCATATATATACACACACGTGTATTCAGTGGATGGCAGCAGAAAGAAGGATGAAGGTGAAGAAAAAGGAAGTGGATCTGATTGTTAATCGGCATGATTCCTATATTATTCTGTGATGTTGATGATGGTATGAATTTCTAAGACGGTCTGAAACACTAAACATATTGCCTTTATAGTTTTTCTAACACTAATATTTTAGATTATAAGAGAGAGGAATCTTTTCTGCCAATGTGATCCAGTGCTTTAACGATGTAGTTACAGATCTCTACAGCTAAGCCTTGCTGACAGAATAGTAACAGTGCATATAGACTGTGAGAGACTGGGTCCACTGTTCTCCTCACTGCTGTCATATGCAACGTTGTTTTGTTCACAGGGGTTTGAAGAGGAGTAAGTCAGTGGATCACTGCCTTTGAGGTGACACTGTGAAAGGAGTTCCTTTTGCTGGGATTTATTTGCTTCCTTGGTAAAAGGATAAAACATTTTTACAATGCTATGGGAAAACACAACTGTCCTGGCCAAGAATTTCTGTTCTAAAGTAGACAATGGTGTTCATGATTGTAGCAATTTGTAATGGCTTCTAGGTTTGCATATATGGTAAATATTTCTAATGTTAGGTCCTCATTTAGACTGCACACCTCGGAACATTAGTGGGTACGTAGTCAGGTATTGTAAGGTAAATGGAACTACACAACTGACAAATTTGCTGTATGACTGCAAGTTATCATTCATACTGTCATCTGCATCTGTTTTAGCTTCTTCAATCCTGAAAAGAGAGAAGCGGAAGAGAACAAAAAATGTCCATTTTAACTGTGTTACTGTGTATTACTTCACGAGAAGGCAAGGCTTCACCAGTGTGCCCAGCCAAGGGGGAAGCACGCTGGGAATGTCTACTCGCCACAACAGTGTGCGCCAATACACGCTTGGAGAGTTTGCAATGGAACAGGAGAGGCTTCACCGAGAGATGTTAAGAGAGCATCTAAGGGAGGAAAAACTCAATTCGCTAAAATTAAAGGTAAAAATTTTTCAAGACTTTGATCCCTGCCGTATTTACTTAAATGAGGAGTGTCAGAGCTATATGGGCCCAATGTGTCTGTTAAACAAAACCATTTCCTTTCTATCAACTCCATTTTCAATCGAAACAATGGCATTTTTCTTTTTTATTTTACTGAAGACATATTTTTGTTCGGTATTACCAAGTGCTGTTGTAGCTCTTATTGATGTGTACCTCAGAGTGCTTTACAGGGAGGTTGTTGTTTACTCCCTGTTGTCTGCAGAGAGGAAAACAAAGGCAGAGAGTGGTAGAAGTTAGCCTTGAACAGGGTGTCCAGCAGGAGTCTGGAAGTGCCAGGAAGAGAATGAGTCTTGTGAGCCCTTGCACAGTGCCCTATTAGACAAGGGAACGGTAACATCCTAAGAGAAAGTGAAACAGCTTATTTTCTTGGCCAACTTGAGCAAATTTGGCAAAAAGTAAGAAACAGTAATACTAAAAATGTTTTCTTTTTTCAGTGTACCAATTTATATGATTGTGTGTCTTTAATATTTCACCAAAGGATGTGTGTGTTAAAGAAGAAATGTGTCAGACAAATTAACCGGCTAGATCAGTTTAGTTAGTCAGAACAAATCTTGGCTACAGTTTTACAGCTGTCTTTTTAAGTGTAGCATAGGAGAGGAAAGAAACTGTATTTGAGTAGAGGAGAATGGAGAAGGGGATTGTGTTCTTGGAAGCGTGCCTTCTGCCTCTTTAAAGCTGGTGGCAAAACTTCTGGTTTTGTTATGTTTTTGTAGTGGATGAAACACTTCCTGTGTAATGGCTTGTGTTATAGGTATTTGGGGCTCTTTTTTCAGGCGAATCCTGTAATTAAAAGTGAACAATATTTAGAATTGTAACCGAACTGCTATGCTCCATAGCCCATTCTTGTGTGATATTCTGTCTCTGTTTCAGATACTACTCCAGTTGCCCAGAGTAAACTGGCACCCTCCAAGTTTAAGAAATGCCTTTCAGCATTTTTCCCATAAAATGAACTATGTTCATGAGTTCTATGTCTGAACTCCTGAAGAAGTGTGTATGACCCTTACTATTGTAATTACTTTTTTCAGTCTCCTAATTGTTTTTTTATTTGGCTAGCTAAATGGATTCTCAAATAGTTCATAAAATTTGAACTGTCATAATGAAAACAAACAAACATAAAACCACTCAGGACAAAGACGAATGAAAGACAGATATTTGGACAGGTTGGAAGCCAAAGGCTGGAGTGTTAGTGACTAGGTAGAGATTATGCCTCTAAACGTCTCGCATCACAGGATCTTCAGAGCATCAAGTGTGAATTGAGCTGTGTCAGTGTAACCAATGACTCTGTGTAGATCCCTTGGCTGACTTCCAGGAATCAGCTCAAAGAGAAGAATCCCCAGTGGAGTGAGTAAAGAATAGTAAGGCATGCAAATATTTCACTTTTCCTTTTCTTTTTATAGCTAGAAAGTAAATCAAGAAAAATCACGGATCCTATTTACCTCTAAAGACTGGATGAGGCCTTTTAGCCTTCATCTGTATGGAGCAGAGCGTGGCACTCTGTGCTTTCATAATTCTCCTCTTGGCTGGGATGGATCTCCTTTCTTCATTAACTTACTTCACTCCAGCCCACTCTTTTTTTGGGACATAGACTCTACTTTCTGCTCCTCTTCTAAATACAGTGTGTTCTTCCATCTCCCCAGTCAATTGTTTGAGTGGATGATAATCTTTACTGTGACTGTTAAGCTCCTGCAAAATCTCTTCATAAGTATTCAGTGAATAAGGAAAGCCTGATTTGCATTCCTCCCTCTGTCCAAATTTTAATTGTTTCCTTTTACCAAATAGAAAAGTCCTTTCCCCTACACTTAATTCAGCAGTGGTGGGATTCTTTCTTCATTGATCCTCAGCAGTTGATGTGGGAATAGTTTACTAGCATGTTCTGAGACTGGTAAGCTGACTCCAAAGTTTCAATTCAAATATTAAGAAATTGTGGTTAGGTCTTCAGAATCCTGAGAGTGGCTTAAAAATGGTAACATCTTACTAGTGTTAAATCTTCTACTAGAGTAAAATATTTCTCTTCACTCTAGAGCACGTATAAAAACATAGGGAACAGAAAACTTCCTTTTTGAACTAGTCCATTAAACTCAGCTTAGTTGCATCCCTGATTATACACTTGGGGTAAAAAACAAAAACAAAACTTTCCCTCCCAAAAGCAAATCCAGGACTCCTTGAATTAGTGAAGAGTCACTGTAAAGAACTGAGCATGTTTTATTTGCTTGAGACAACTGGGCCTTGCTGATTTCCCATTATAGAGATGGAAGAGCTGCTTGGTCATTCCCATGGTTTCTAAATGGACACAAAAAGGAAACGCTGTAGCGTTCTAAGGTGACAATGTCAGCAATTATGATCTTTAATGAAAATGTACTAATCCGGATTTGCACCAAAATTACTGTACATCTCCACAGAAAAATGAAGAAATGAGAAAATGAAGTAGCGCAAAGTTTGCTCAAAAAGGTTTTTCTTTTTGAAAACCATTATGCAAACAGAAAGTAGCATTTTCAGTGTGGTTTTTAATTTCAGTTTCCCTGGCTTTTTAATTTTTCACATTGGATTAAAATATGCAAGTCTGTAGGTAGAAAGCATTCTCTCATGTAGAATTTGTTAAAAAAAAAATAGAAATACAGGAATATATTGAAATTGACTCTCCATAATATTAGGTACTGTTTATTATTTTACTTGCTAAAAGTGAAGAGCCAGATAAGAAACTTCTCTTAATTAAAAGCAGATAAAGACTTTAAAATCATCTTCAAGTCACTTCAGCCATTTAGCACCAGCACTTTGGTGTAAACACTGCTGACAGTGACATAAACACTTGTTAGCAGCAGAGTGTGAAAATTCTAATGGCAATCTGGACATAAAAGCCGTCTTGTCAAGATGAAAGGTACAAGGTAGGCTTTACTTTAATACGTTGTAATTTGAGAAAACATTATGAGTAAGCACAGTACATTAGCTGGAATAGTCCTTATTGCTTACTCGTAATGTCTCCTCAAATTAAGATCTATTAAAATGATGAGCATGACCCTAATGATGTTAGGGCTCCGGGGTCTGTGGACACAGTTGGTTTCCTTTGTGGGAAATCCCAAGGAATAATTTCCAGCTAGGGCAGGCATAGGCGTCTTATCTAAATTTTTCACGTTTTACAGAGTTGAAGTGAATTTCACCCAAAGGCTTCACGTATTCATTGGCTCTTGCCTTGTTCTGTTGCTATGACATTAACCTTTAGCTTTATGAGAGAAATTTTACCCATCTACGTGTCAAGTTTAATTCAGATGAGCAATATTATGACAATCAAGAGAACTTAATGTTCCCCTGAAGTTTTGTATTGGAAAATGTATTTGAAGGTTCTTGATAATCTTCCTGCCTTTGTAGTTACCCAATTACTTGTTTGAGAAATGTTCAGATCTTTCATTTCATTAATTCATTTGTTCTTTGTGTGACAAAATTGAGGAAGAAATCAGAGGAGACAACAAGGAAGTCATCCAGCAAAGGAGGCGGGAGCTAAGGTGCTTTGAAGAAGCAAACTGCTGTCTAATCCCACGTGATGCCCGGGCACTTGGCTTTACAGCCTGCTGGATGCATACAGTATTCAGCACGTGACTGGAGTCCATTCCTTAATGCTCTCCCGCTGCGTAGCAAAGCAGTTAAGCTTGGCAGGGGGAGGAGGAGAAATATATGACAGGTTTGGTATGGTCCTATAGGTGCCTTTGTAAGCTGAGCAGTTACAGCATTCACCTCATGGGTAAGAGCCCTGAAACTTAATTTTTATTAAATAGTAATTGAATAAAATACTAAAATAATTACAGAAGCAGGGATTAGAATTCTTCCCCTTCCCCTGTTTCGCACTTACATTCTGATAGGCAATTAAATAACGGTGATCTGCTTAAGGAGTGGTTTTAGTATTTAAAACTAGAGAAATCAGAATTCTTAGGTAGGTCATTCTCCTATTATACAAAAAAAAAGCAAACAAAGAAACATAAGTACACTGTGCTTAGTTGTACCTAGCTAAGAAAAAATGAAAAACAGAAAAAAAATCAGGGATGCCATTGTGGATTTGAACATTCAGGCTGAGTTGCGTGTACAGTGGAGTATTCCCTCCCACTAGCTTCAGTCAGCTAATTCAAGATGCATTTAATTACTCTCTGGATTTACCTGTCTCTCACTGTAGATTATACAGAAAAAGGATGACTTCTAATGTGTTCTTTCCTACCTTACTGAACTAATACATTGAAATACCTGGTGTAAATAATCGCTCCATTGTCTCAGGGCCAGGCAGAACTGATCAGGGAGCTATTACCCCCCCTTTGCCTAGCCCCTGTAAAGTGAAATGAATAATAGAAAATAGAGTAAGAAAACAATCTGAAGGAAGTTTGAGAGGACATTTTGAAAATGCCTGCATTTAAGATGAAGAAAGAGCTTAGAAGTATATGCACGTAAAGGGATTTGAATGTTACAGGGATAACAGACATGGTAAATAAACTGAAACATGAAATAAAATGAAGGCACTAAACTCTGAAGGCTGCTGTTATGGAGAAGGATTGAGAATACATTGAAAAGAGAAGGAGACAATAATGCCTATAAAGCGGAGTTGTGGAAGGGGCAGAACACCTCTGTGTGAACTAAGTACGGTGCTGAATTGCTAAGAAAGGATGATGACTGATCTCAGGAGAATTCTTCTTTGTGCAATGTCATGTGTACACGTACACTGTATGTAAGGACTACCAGTCATGACACCGAGACTCTTCTTCTTCAAAGGGAAGAGTATTGCTTTTAACCTGACCTTACAAGGCAGGAATAAGTAGGGTGTTTTCTTCTGTGACTGTCTTACACAGTTGTTACAAACACAAAACTGCAATTACAAAAAAGAGGAAGCAGTCAGTAGGAGTTCACCGTCGAGTAATTCAGTAATGCCGTGACAGTTACAAGCCAAAAGATTGTGGAAAGGACAAACTGTTAATATAAATGGGAAAATGAAACAGTTGGGAATGTAACAAAAGCAGAGATAGGGGGGTGGGTAAGATTCAGGACGGCTTTCTTACACATAAGAAGCATAGCTAGATGGAGATGACAGGATTTAGTAGCAGAAAAACGGGGAGTTACCTTTACAGTGGTAGTTGTTAAATGTCTAAACGTTGAAACGCACAAGAAACAGGCAATGGTAGTTATCACTTCAATATTTTCTCTGTATTTAAAACTGGTGTCTAAAAATTTATTTGGGATAACAGGCCAAGCTGAAATTTTCTGCAAGTAAATAAGGCAAAACAGAGAAAGAATTTGAATGGCTATTTTTCTATAAGTAAGAAACATTCAAATAACATTCACTGGGGGCCATTTCTCTGAGGACATGGTGATGCCCATGATGAAACTGTTAATGCAAATGAGACTTGAGACTTCACCGGTGTGTAATTATCACATGGCTGCACCATGTTTTTTTCACAAAAGTATGAGACCAGGTGCTCGGCTAGTGTAAATCAGCAACCTCATCAATTGAGAACATTATGTAGAGCGGGGTGAACATTGGGAATCTGGTTTTTTTGTTTGTTTGTTTTTCCATTTTAAGCAAAATTATTTCATAGAACAGTAATAAAAAGGATTTATTATGACAAAATAAATCATATAAATGCACTTCCTTCACGTTTGCTATGTAGTATGATGCTCAGTCTGAGTAACTTCAGATTGAGAAAATACATTTTTTGTAGTGAATGTCATCATCTCTCTGAACTTTGTTTTAACATTTGCTATTCTTTTGATTCTCAAGCAATTTTCTCTGTAGAAGAATTTTTATAAACTCTGTAGTTGTGTTATCTGGCAGATATAACCAGTGAGCTCTACCATGGATGGGAAAATTAACCTTCCTTCAGTGCAGTAAATTTTTTTTCTTTTCTCCTTGAATATAGACACCCCTTTCTATATGAGAGGAGTTACAGGAGTATGGTACAGAAGTGTGCTCTTACGAAAGTGGCACTGGATGTTTGTGCTTGATGCTCGTGGCCATTTAATTTTGAAACAATTTTTGAAAGGTTTGAGCGCTAGACTATACATAGGTAATAATATAGTGCTGGGATACCTGTATCTACAGAGGCTCAACAATTCATATCTCTAGGAAAGGAGCACGAATCCTCTAAAAACTTTTCTCAAGATCCTCCACAAGAGGTTAACAACTTATTTCCTTTTTTCTAAGTTTATTCATTCATTAACTACTTAAGAATAATCTGGACTGGTTAGTGAAGTACTAAAATCTATGACAACACAAAGCTAAATGGGTTATTTTCAGGACCAAAGAGGACTAGAAAGAACTTCAGAAGAGCTACATGCATCAGTGCTGTGAAATACATTGCAAATAAACATGAAGTAATGTAGGTAGAAAGGGGCAAAATTAAGTGACTTCCAGGCTTAAAATTGTCAACTCAAGAAGCAAATGCAGGCGTCTGCCCAAACAATTAAGTGGAAATGCTGCTTTGTGACCTCAGCTGTACAAACGTCAAACAACTTGTCAGGCTAAAGAGGAACAGGATAGCGAATAGTACATCAAATACACCATTTCACAAATCTGTGATGCATCGTAATCTGAAACAGTGTTGGTAGTATAACTACTATCTCAAAAGGGATATTGAAGAATTTCAAAGAGCCCAGAGACAGGAAGTAGAATCAATTAAGGGCTCAAAAATTATCTTATGAAACAATATAGAAAAGACTAGAATTTTAGAAAGGCACGAGATCTGGCAAACCTACAAACGGTAAAGGACAAAAGGAACAGATAAGAAATTAGAAACTCAGGGAAAAAACTAGCTTCATGACAAACATAAAACTAAAAATGTGTATTTAATTTGCATGTTAAATGTCAAAGAACTGCCTTTTCACCCCATCTGTAATCATATTCTGGAACTTACCGGCAGTCATGCAGCATTTTTACATACAGCTTTCCACATTCATAATGCATGACCCATATTTACATCTATAACATACATACATAGGTGTGAGTATAGTTTAAGGACTTTGTTAATTGTTCTATGCAACAGATGACAAAGAATGGTACAGTGGAATCTGAAGAAGCTAATACGCTGACACTGGATGACATTTCTGACGATGATATTGATCTAGACAACACTGAAGTAGATGAGTACTTCTTTCTACAACCCCTGCCGACAAAAAAGCGAAGGGCATTGCTGCGAGCTTCTGGAGTGAAGAAGATTGATGTGGAAGAAAAACACGAGCTGCGGGCCATCCGCCTGTCCAGAGAGGATTGTGGCTGTGACTGCCGTGTGTTCTGTGATCCAGAAACTTGCACTTGCAGTCTTGCAGGCATAAAATGTCAGGTAAATGTCTATATGATTGTCGTTATTTAACTCTCAAGGGGAGGGGGAGGGGGATGTGCATGCACACACGTGTACTTCTTGTTCTTAAAGTTATAACTACTGGAAATTAATTAAGTTAATTATTAGATGATAACACTTGTGGATCTCAAAACCAGTTTTTTAAGGCCCAGATTTAAGAGTATATAGTGTGCATTACAAACAATCTCCTTAAACATCTTTATTTATTTTATGATTGGTTTAGGCACATACATTGTTTAGGGTTTTTTTGTTGTTCTTACACAAATGTTCTGCTCCTCATATTCCTCTTTGGCCTCTATCTGAATATGCGGATGCTAACAACAGAAGAATCAGTAGCCTGCAGATTTCAGAAGGGATGTTATCGTGTATTTTAGAGACAATTCACATACTGTCCAAATGTGAATTATAGTCCAAAGTCAACGAGAAATAATAAATGACACTTTTTGGTACCGTCCTTTATTTAACATGCATGATACTTAAAATGCACGCGTAATAAATTTGCATGTAGGCAATAAAAAATACAGCTGCTAATATAGCAGGTAGTTTTTCCTCTGCAGACTGAAAAGGTATTTCATATTGTACATTTACATAGTGTCTTATGTACAGCTGTAAACGTCCCAAAATGCTCCCTAAAAGATGTTTCCACTAATTCTCCTGAGTCGCTGTTACACAGCTGAGTTGATTTCTTCCTGCAGGTGTTTTTCATCATCTCTTAAATCCAAGCTAAGCTTTCTCTGCTATTTTAAATAATATATTCTCTTTGCTGTTCCTGTTTTCCTCTTCACATGTGGGGAAAATGTACTAGATTGTGTTATATGGTTCTCCTCTGCTTCATATTTGATGTTTAGGTATTATAGTGTAGATGAAAATCATAGACCTTAAGCTATCTAATCGAACTATCTGACATGTGGATTCAGTCACATTTTTAGAAATTTAAGATGGCTATTATTAGATATATAAGTTCTGCCCACAGTCTGTTGAGCCTACAATATTGCATCTACAATTGACTGGAATATCTTTTAAAATGTATTTGAGTTTTTATTCCTACTTTCTGTGGTCAGGTGTCCCCATTGGCAACTTCATAAAGGTTTTTAGATATAGTTCATTTTGTTTCAATAGGTTTCTAGTTTCCATTATTTTTACCAAATTTTAAGACTCTTTCTGGTAATGCTTTTGCCTGGATTTGAGCACAACATGAAGTAAAGCTGTAGCAGATCCATAAATAGAAAAACGACCTATTTTTTGTTCTACTGCGTAATGCTTTCACCTGTGGAACAGAAAGATACTTTTCCCACTCGGCAGCGTTGTTGCATGTATGCGTCCCTTACTGTTCCTATCAGTAGTGCTCAATTCCAGGGCTAACTCCCTGAATTATTGTTAGCCTCGACTAGTCTTACAAGTACTTCTCAAGGTGAACCCCAGCTCACTACTGTATTTCTCTAGGCTGTCTAGGTTCTGTCATATCGCCAGGCTTATGCTACGTAGTGTTAATCTGTATTCTTTTTTTTAAAAGGTGGATCGTATGTCTTTTCCATGCGGTTGCACTAAAGAAGGGTGTAGCAATACAGCAGGTAGAATTGAATTTAACCCTATCCGTGTACGGACTCACTTTTTGCACACAATAATGAAACTTGAATTGGAGAAAAACAGAGAGCAGCAAGTTCCGGCACTAAATGGCTGCCACAGTGAGATCAGTGCACACACTAGTTCCGTGAGTCCAGGACCCCATCCGGTTGAATATTCAATTGCAGAAAATTTTGAGATTGAAACAGAACCTCCGGCTGCGGTTATGCATTCTCAGTCAGCCGAGGACTTGGACTGCCCAGGGGAAGAGGAGGAAGAGGAAGATGGGAGTAGCTTCTGTAGTGGAGTTACAGATTCTAGCACACAGAGTTTAGCCCCTAGTGAATCAGATGATGATGAAGAAGAAGAGGAAGATGAGGAGGAAGATGAGGAGGAAGAAAAAGCAGATGATTTTGTAGAAGGCATGGGCTCCCATGCTGATATGGTGCCTCTTCCTTCTGTCCTTTGCTACTCTGATGGAACTGCTGTGCATGAAAACCACTCTAAAAATGCCTCATACTATACTAACTCTTCAAACCTGTATTACCAAATAGAGAACCACGTTGCTGGCACTGCTAACCAGATCGGTGAGACTTATTCAGAAAGGGATGCTGTCAAGAACGGTAGTCTTTCTCTGGTGCCTTACAACATGACTTCAGAACAGTTTGTTGACTACACACGGCAATCAGAGGAAACTTTTAGCAGCCCTCATTACCCTTCTGCAAACCCCTCAGTGATTGTTTGCTGCTCATCTTCTGAAGGTGATAGCAGTGCTCCATGTAACAGTTTATACACTGAGCGTAGGCCAAGTCACCCTCAAGTGGAATTTCACTCATACTTGAAAGGTCCTTCTCAAGATGGCTTTGTTTCAGCTTTGAACGGCGACGGTCGTGTACAAGAGCACCCTGCTGAGAATTCACTAAACCTCCCAGAAAAGAGCAGACTGCACGAAGAGTGCATCAAATCACCAGTGGTAGAAACGGTACCTGTTTAATATTAAAATTATTCTAGGACTGACTTACTGTATTACAATGCACTCACATTGGATTTCCTAGAATCTTACTTTTTTAAGAGGTAGACAACACTTGGACTATAGTCAATGTTCCAGACGCATTTTGTTTTCTCAAGCTACACTGGCAGTGGTATTGCACAAAACCAGTTCATGTAAAGATTTAAATAAAAATAATCAAACTGTCTTTTGATAAAAATAAAACACGTAAGTAAAAAACACACCCAACATATTTCAAAGTAGCCTACCTATCAACGTATGTGAAACCTGCCAAGCTATCTGAAATCAAAGCTTCGTGGTTTTGATTGTCGGGCCTGTGCAAGATTGTTAAAAATGATACTTTGAAATAATCATGTTTAAGAGTCCTAATTTTCAACATATCTGAAAAGATGGTAAGTTTAATGTAAAAGTAACGACTACTGTACAAAAAAGTTTTAATTGTTCTGTACTGTATGTATTTTATTTATGGTAGTTTAGTACTCATGTTTTGATAAAAATGAACAGCATGTTCATTTGAGCAGAAGATCCATAGCTAGTTACAAAGAGCACGTCCACTTTTCATCTGGATTACCTTGTATTCTTCCTTTTTTTTTTTTTTAAATACAATTTCTCGTAAATTATCTTGAAACACATTTTTAGAGTGTACTATTTTCTCTTTTAGTGTTCTTGACAAACAGAAGAGTCAGAAAGGGGGCATTTACATCTTCTAGAAAGCTGAAAGGTAGACAATCCTCCATTAAAATTAAAATCAGTGGCATTCCAGAACTAGTAGCCCCTCCCCAAAGAAAAATGATCTTGTATATAATGGCAAAGCAGTAGCTTAAGCTTGCACAGCACCTTTTAGCCCAACAAACATTCAGATACTTATGCACTTTAGTGCCATTTTGCAGTACTGTATTAACTGCGGGAACTGTGAACTATTTTGGAGAAATGCCATAGCTCCAGACTCCGAGGTGGATGTAAGATCCTAAAATACATTGTAACAAAACCCGTACGTTTTTCCCAAGCCAGTTCATGAATATGTCAGTAGGTAATTTATAAAAGCAGACTCTTGCTGATCAAAGTTTAAATGAAGCATGGAAAAAAATGTGGAAGTGTCTAGATTTCCTAAATATTTAGCAGTTTTTATGAAATATGAGTGGCTTTTGTGGCCTTCTGATGGTATCTCAAATTTACAGTCATTTGGTCTAATTAGGAACCAGTAGATTCAGTGAGGAAACATAGCTTCAGAAATTTTATATCTGCTGAAGTTTGCAAGCAAAATAGCACGTGCATCATAGGGATATCCGTTACCTTGTTACTCCATTTGTTTTTAAATGAAATGGCAATTAAAATACCTGCTGTATCTCAACCTTGAATTTATTAACCAACCTTGCTTTCTGCTAGAAAAGGAGGTATAGGAACCTGCTTTTCTCTACACTGATAATTCTGCACTGCCTTATTTTGACTTCAAAATCTATTTTAACATTTTTGTTCTTCTAATACTGACATTTTATTTATAATACATCAAGCGGGTTGAAATTTAGAGCTGTCTTGTTTGTCAAAATCAGGATCAGCATCTTAGTTTTTGTCTGTCAAATCTAGATGGTTAACAGTATGCATGTAAACACAGTGTAAATTTTAGCTCTCTAACAGTGACTCTTCTGGTTAGAAGCTCTTTAAAACATCATGTACAGTACTCCAGTAGAAAAACTGCCAGATTTAAAATATGCTTTTTAAAAAAATAAGCTGACTTAATTGTTTTTATATGAAATCTGGACAAAGTGATTTCTCATTTTTATGCTGAATTAGCAAAATATTTTTACTCCATGTAGTAGCTGGAAAGGTTTTTTATTTACTTGTTTCCACAAGAAGTCCTACATGTTTTATACGAACTGCATTGAAAAGACCTAGTTCTCTAGGGGCCGGATTCCACACTTGCAACATATTCCATCGTCTCCTGGGAAAGTGCAGTCATGTTGGTTATCTGGCTCAGCGGTTCCTTAGCCTCTGTTCCTCGTAGTCACAGAACACGCTAGTCTCTTTCTCTAAAGGCTGAGTAGCCAGGTAAGCACGTGCATTCTCCAATTCCATACAGCAAATACCCGTCTTTGTTTTTAAAGAGAAACATATTAGTTCATAAATGTCTGCATCTAAGAATAAGAATAATATTATTCTGTTCAAGATATTCTGTGGGCAAATGTAACAAGTCTCTGTGTATATAGGCATCTTGCCTTAACAGCAGGCTTAAATCTGGCACTCGCACTCAACACCAGCACCAAAAGCACAAATCCTTTCTACTTGAGCTGGGACAGTAGCTGTGAATCAGTAGCAGCTTTTTAACCTCAGAGTGTGTTGGAGGATCACGCACACTTTACCAGGGTATTTCTCTCAGGGGAAAGTTAAATGAACTATTTCGTTTCATTACTCACCCCCTTACTGAGCAATAAGAAATTATTTTCTTGGCCCCTGTGCTTTCCTGTGAAAAATATCTTTAATAATATTAGCAAGCATAGTAAATGATTAACTTCATAAAATACGTCTCAGCTAGCTTTAAAATACTGAGATGATGGTTATTTAATATTTCCATTGGCACAGGCTTCAGACCCCAGGCCTCCGTAATATTAGTATTATCTGTATAAACTTCTGAGTACTTAGATGTATATGTTCCATGCCATTGGGGCATCAGGGGTGAATACAGCTAAATTCTCTAAAGCTTGCAGCATAGGACAACAAGCAGTAGCTTGTAATAGCTAGGGTAGAGAAGGCAGTGACTATATAAAGAACTTGCGCTGCACTATTTTCCCGTGTTTAAAGTAGCTAATTCCTGGGAGTCACAAAGTAAAGTAAAACGTGCAGAATAAAGATTTATGTTGAAAAAAATATTCTTAACTACCTGGTGATAACATAGGTAGCAATACCTTTCTTTTGGTCTGATCTGATAATTTGTGATCAAGATTTGATCTCAGGATACAAAGTAAACAAATCTTGTTTAGTTCTTGCAACAAGTTACAAAGTCAAGTCTGTTCATAATTCATGGAGATTTCCTGGTAGCTATACTAACAGTATCAACAAGCCTTCTAACAGGATAAACTGAGGGAAGAAACCCCAGAAACCTCTTCTTCCGATATAGGCTAAACCTGTTCCCCAAACAATTCCATACCAGCAAATAACAAAGCTAAGGCCTTTTCTAGCATGTATAAGTTGACTAGAGTGAAAAAAAAAAAAATAGTCACAGCCTTGACCAAAACAGATAGGCTAATTTAACTGTGAAGTCTAGAGTAGGCTGTAGAAATCAGGTGAGAGTCAAGATTCCCACCCCTTGATTAGACTTCAATGTTTGGTTTAGAAGAAAAAAGTACTCTTCATATAAGGAAAAAAAAAAAACCTTAAATAATGGGATGGAAAATGTTTTAATGTTATTTTCCGGGCCAGTATATAATAATATATGATGTGTCGCATTTCCTGGTTGGTTAATGTTAATAACCAGTCCTTTCATTTTGGGGAGTGTATTTCTGCGTGATAAAAGTATTATGTTACTAAGTGATAAACAGCAGTATTTGCTTCTGTATCGACACAGTATATCATTTGTGAAATGTTTACTGGTAGGTGTATCAGCTTTATTTCCCAAGATATCTGGCTACTGATAATCACGCCTAAGAAGCCAGGTAATAAATTGGTAGATAGTGTATGATTACACTAAGTAGTTCAGAAAAATGAGTCATAACAAAAGCATTTCCCTCTGTTAAAACAGAACAGAATTTTCACACAGAAGATCACTGGAAGAGCACCTAAGACTGGATGCCTTGTTGCCTATAATGTGAACTTTGCCTCTCTTGGAGAAAATGCGTTGTTACAGTTTATATATAAAGCTTTAACTGACATTAGACATAAAATTAGAACTTCTCTGGCAAAAGTGCAGCAATTGCAATTGCTTCCTAAGAGCTGAACATCCTTTAAAAAATTAAAAGCTGGTCAGTAAAGGTTTAGATCAGAAAGATCTAGATTTGTAAAGTTTTACTGTTTTTCATTTACATAGGTTCCTGCTAGTGAATCATCATTTGAGTTGACATTTATTTATTTTAAGGCCATTGATTACACTATCATAGTAACCATCACTTGCTATAAATATGGTTCAGCCTGCTCACTGATCTGTTAACTGAGTCAGTTAACAATGCGATCCTGCCTTTTGTCTAAGTTCTGCAGAAATTGCATGTAGTATTCATGGTGGTGTTACTCACTGGATTGCTAACTAATCCAGCTCCAGTTTCTGATCTTACCTGGGTGTTGTATTTCAGTAAACATGCTAACAGACTGATCACGTAGCATTCCCTACCTCGCAATCGGGAGGATATCTTCACGAAACACAGCTAGTTTGTTAAAGATTGTATACATACATTTGTATGCAAAACAGAACATGTATTATGTTTTTTAATATCTCAGATGTTCCTGACTCTTTGATAGAAATGTGATATACTGCATAGAGAGTATTGGGCATAGACAGAGGAGACCTGGGTTCTGTTGGCTTTGCCTTTGTCCTGCTGTGTCACTTCCATTCTCTATGCTCTGGTTTGTAAGGTACTTGGAGATACTCTGACCAAAAAAAAAAAAAATCTCTAGAACAGGCAAAATACCATTTTTGCCCTCTTTTTTTTGGCATCATAACTAAATTTTTGTACTGCAAACTAAGTCACTTTTTCCCCATAAAGCCCAGTCCAGCTCAGAAGTGAATAGAAATTTTATCACTAATGTGAAGCACAGCAAAAGCAAGCTCTCCTTTCCATGGACCAGATTAATGAGCAAAAGTTTAATGAAAAATTTCACAGTGAAAATTAGAATAAAAGCTGTGTTGAATAAACAAGATTTACCTGTTGAGTGCTTAACATGTGAGCAGCAAGATTGTAGTTTGCCTGCAACACCATACTTGGCAGCAACAGGCAGTCTTATACCCCTGCATGTTGTCTTCTTTTGCCGGCTGAATTCTCTCAGGTGCAGCTCCTTGTCTGGGCTGCTCCTGTAGCGAAGCAGGTGCCCTTACTCAGAGCTAAAGCAAGAGAGACCAATGATATTGTTTTAAAAGGCATTTGCTAAATAAGAAACTCCCATGTTATAGCTCATGAGTTGTATAAACTCATGTTCATTGTGCCAGTTGTTTAATTTCCTGAAGTAGTCAGGAACAGGGACAGAGGAGGATGATATGGGAAATCCTTAAGTGTTTTAGGGGTGTTACACTTTCCCACTGAGGCTAAAGAATAATTCTATCATCTACTTTATTATGGTTGCAGAACATTTGATGTAAAATACTTAGAATAACTAGAATTAACTCAGAGAATATATTCTATAGAATTTATTTCTAAAATGTTAAATCTGATTACTATTTTTTTAAAATGGTAGAAAGCTACTGTTATTTTCAAAAGAGAGTCTAGTTCAGTAACATGTTCCTCGGTATGAGAAATCTCAACATTTGCCTTTTCAATGTTTCCAAATTTTTTAAAAAAATGTTCCTTAATTTTGCTGTTCTCTGTAATTGCTGTCCATGTGCAAAGTATTAATTGTCCATTTTCTCCAAGAAGCATGAAATCCAAAGCATGAACATTGTGAAGTGATGAACAAGTGCGATTTAGTTGTAAAGATGTCTGAGTGAACACACGCTTGAGTTCTTCATAAGTGCTTCCTGTTAACTGTCTCTTCCCACTCCTAAATCAGAGGCAGCT
Organism: Gymnogyps californianus; assembly: GCF_018139145.2. Lineage (NCBI taxonomy): Eukaryota > Metazoa > Chordata > Aves > Accipitriformes > Cathartidae > Gymnogyps > Gymnogyps californianus. The sequence goes on along the minus strand of NC_059477.1, from coordinate 23,415,934 downwards.
TTTAATTTTGTTGCTAATAAATGTGCCAAATGTTATAACATCCTTTAGAACTTTCTGCTACCCTAATGGCCAATACCAAGAATTTTACTTTTTATAAGAACATCCAATTCATGAAACATCTGTTTTGCAGCCTTAGTCTTTTCTTTTTAATTCCTTCCTGCCTTCATCTTAGTGTCTGGGAAAGGTCTGTTGTGCAGTGAGGCTTTTCATTAAAATAGAGCACGACGGCAACTCTAGTGTCCCCTGTGCTATCCATCCTTTATTTTGCTGAGAGAGTTCATTTTATTTTTCACTTAACATTAGCATGTAGATAGATTGGAAGCGTGGTGAAAAAGTCCCCCATTGGCTCTGAATGAGAGTCATGAGGGAGCAAGCCCCGTGGGGGTCTGTAGACTCTCCCTTTCCGTACACACAAACAAACAGGAAAGAAACCTACCCCACAGGCTGCAGAGCTGTGGTAGGGGATCCTCATCGTCTCCTGAGGCATGCAGATCCAGGGGACGAGTGTCATTCTGGATACAGCACAGCCCAGTACAGGATGAAAAGCCAAGATTAGGGAAAGCACAAAACCATCACTTAGGGGAACAAAAAGTTTCCTTCAAACTACTGTTAGGATTGTTTTTCTTTTTTCTAATATAAGTAATAAATAATAAAGTAAAAACACCCTTTTATAAAATAGAAGTGAATTAGATCTTAAAAAGGAGAAGTTAAAATGTGTATTGCTCTACTGCTGTAGAGTCTTTATGGTTAGGAGGATATCCGCTACCAGGTGGTCCCACTGACTGGAAAACCATATTCATGCTACTCTGTATTGCTACTTCTCAACTGAGAAGATGATATAGTCCTTCATCCAAGGCGGGGCGGGGAAGTCAGAAGGCAAACTTCATTTATTTACTCAATTATCTTAATTTGGATCTTAGCAATGACACTTTTGTTTTACTTAGGTATTTTATGAATGAATGTCAAATAGAACCAAGTCAAAAGAAGTTTGCCTCACGTGTATGTTCTTCTCTAACTGTGCACTTTTCCAACAAGCCATGAAGACTGGATTAGCTTTTCTCCGTGGACAGGAAAAATGGTGGAAGATAGATACAAATGAACACCCCTGTTCTAACACAAGGATCAAGATAATCCTTTGTCTTGAGGCATGGGTGGATACACCCTGGAGTGAGTGAGGGGAGGATAGAAAGGGCAATTTAGAGGACAAGAAGGATGAAGGCAAGAGGTAGATTGATGAGGACAATTTTTTTCTTCTAAAGGGCAAAAGAAAACATTATATATGGAGAAAAAGGGAAGGAAAAATGGAAATTAAGCTATCCCCAGAGCAAGGATGGAAAAGTATATGCATGTTCACTACGAGCTTGGCCATGTTAGATCATAATATTAGTTCTGTTATTTAATATATTTTAAACCAAACATGAACTCAGTGCAAACAGGAAATGTCATTTTTCCATACTAGTTGTATACAGGCGGACATTAAATAAAAGACTTATCCAAAAGCATGGGGTAAAAACTAGAAAGCAAAGCAACACCCTGGAAGCATTCCTACTATGTCTTGTCTTTGCCTATGTCAACTGCACAGTCATGTTCAATATCATTTTAGTTAACTCTGCTCCCAGGCACATGTTCTAATATAACCTGTTCCTCAGATAACAAGAGACACTAAAAGCAAAGAAGATATAGGCGTCCTTTTTATTAGCATTTTAGCTTGGGATTTTCAAATGAGACTAGTATATTATGGCAGCTAATTATTTAAGGTTTCTCTGTCTTAAACTTTTTAAAGATGTTCTTAAGAATGACATTTTGGGTTGGATTATGGGTGAAGGTCAACCTTGCTGAGGTGCTGGGGGATCACTGTAAAGAACCAGCCATCCATTTGTGAGTCTCTGATACACAGACTGAGCACAAGTTTTCAGCTTCTTGAAAAGATTGCATCATTGTGTGCACTGGCAGCTGTTCTCTTAAAAACAGAAGCAAGCATGCTGTTTTTTCAAACCATTTCACACAAATACCACCACTTCAGTTCTCACACAACAATGCCCATGTAAACAATGCTTGACAACTGGGCCCTTCTTTTAATTGACTGATTGTAGGCACTTCTATGGAAATACGTCTGAAGTGTAGTTTGTGAAACATGTTAAAAAAGTGTTTGATGTAAAATAAGCGCTAGACATTTAACAGTGCAAAAATAGTCAAAATCTGTAGATTACAAATCTGTTCCTAAGAGCCTCAGCCTGTAATACTGTCTTAGTAAAGTCAATCTTTTACGTTAAAGTGCATTCTGGTGTAATAACCTTTTCCAAATAATTAACACAAATGTACTGGTTAATACTTGTTAACATAAAACACGGCAACTGGTTATTTTGATTTGTTTCCATCTGCAGCTAATAGATAGCAATCTTGTGTAAAAAAAAAAACAAACCCAAACAAAACCAACATTTACTACATTTTTTATGTTTAAAATGTTTTCATTGTTTTAACAGATACAAACTATGTAACATTTACAATGTCTAGTCCAGCCCTGTCTTTTAGGAGGTTCATCTCTCTCTGTATATATATATTTCCCCATAAGAATATAAAATTGCTTTTGAAGTTTTTGTTGGCAAGTGGTAAATAATACACCACAGCATGGATTCAAAAGCACTTAAGTTGATGATCTTACAGACATGTAATCCATTCAAATGGGACTAGTAAAATTGTGGTGTAATTGCAGCCATTTGTTTAAAATTTGTACATTACTTCTAACTTTACTAATTTTTGAGAAAAATAATTAAGTACTTAACGTTTTCCATTACAGATGATCTTGCATACTAAAATTATGGAGATCTCAACAGTAAAGCAACATATTTAATTGGACTGCTGCTTTTAAACTGTTTGAAGAAGTGAAGGGAAAGAAAGTTCATCTTAAAATCTGTACATGGAAATGATTTTCAGCTTCATGAACTACACTTTTCCTTAATTTCTTTTCTTTTTTTTAAACAAGTTGTAACATCAAAGATGCCAAAGGGTAATATAAGCTACAATAATATTCAACAGAACTTAACCTAGACCTTATGTTGTAATAATTTATTCAAATTAACTGTATTCTTCTGTATTTATATTTTCGGTATTTATTATGAATGATATGGAATTTGATGTATTTATTGTGGCTTATTACTGCAGTGTATATACTACAAAAATGAGCATTTTTAAGTCTTAACATTAGGTTTTTTGTTAATTAGTGGCACTTGTATCGGCTGTATTTTTATTATATATTGTACAATATATATTGTCCATTTGTTTGCAATGAAGTAAACCAGGTTTCTACGTTACGTCATGGCTGCCAGTGCATTGTGCATCTTATTTCTACTATGCAGTCACTAGACATTCCTCTCTCATCTAACAGAGCCAGAATTAGTACTGCACCTCCTGCCCCAGACCCGCAGAGCCTCTAAAGATGCTCTGTGAAATTTCAAGCATTCCTCCCATTCCTCATAGTCTGATAGTTTAAGGAGAAACGGGTTTGGGTGGCGGGGGGTGGTGGTGGTGGGGTTTTTTGTTTGTGTGTGTGTTTTACATTTAATCGGCATATAAATATTTAAGAAATGAACAGAAATGCCTTATTAGGTATATCCGTTTGCCCTTTAGTGATACTACTGCCTACACTTTGGCCAATGGAATAAACTACATGATTCATGTGCACCTATCATGATGAATTTAATGATTTTGGTTATAAGTTAATGAAAGAATTGTTTTCAACAGCTGTTTTAAAAAAATTTTGCAACAGCTCTCTCTGGTGGACAATTTGCAGTAATTTTATACAACAAACATTTCAATGGCTACAATGGCATATAAAGCATACTGTTATTTAGCAGGACAACTGCTTAATTGTTTTGAAAACTGCTGGTCAACATTGCTTCATTATGAAAATAATTAACAATCACAGGTCTCTGCTGTCTTTTTATTCTGTTATTTATTAAAATTGAGCTGTACGTTTGTAAAAGGTAAGTTGTCCTTAAGTGTGCATTAATGACAAATTACATACGGCTAAATTATTTCTGTTTACAAAAACTGACCAAGATCAGATTTTGTTCTCTAGATTATAAAAAAAAGGTCTCACAGGATTTACGGTAGCATTTGTTTTTAGCAGTTACACAGAATGGAATAGATTAACATCTGCTATCAGACTGCTTTTTGCATTGCGATGAACTATGGTTAACAGTGCTAAGCCACACTGACACAAAAAATTTTGTAAAACAACTTTCAGCACTAGTGTTCTAATTTAAGGCATCAGGATGCCAGTTCAGAAGTAAGACGACTTAACACTAAGGTTCAGTTGTAAGTTGATCTATTAATAGTACTCACGTAATTCTATACTCACGCTAGTGTAAATCAACAGTTACTCCTGAGGGTGATGAAACAGAATCCTCAGGTATGGTGAGCTGGCAAAGTCCCACTGCAGTTAATGGTGTCATAACCAGGTAGAGCCACGAACAACCAGTGGGGCCTCTTGTTCAGGGGCAGGAGCTGCCCAGAGCCACAGGCCATGAAGTCCCAGAACATTTAAGGACCCGCTTTGTCCTGCTGGGAGTAAGGCTGAGCTGTCCTTGCCTGAAATTAAGCCTTCTTCAGCACCTGTGATTACTTTCCTGGATGTATAAAAGAGCATGGTGAGATGGAGGTTAACACTGATGCTAGCTTTTCTGGTAACCTTCAGTAGTTGACATACATAGCCACCTGACTGATGTATGAATTTGTACATACCGTATATGTAATAGTGTTTCTTTTTTTCCCCTCCACGGGGGAAGAGAAGAGCATAATACCATTGCTGAAAGTGCTTTAAATTTTAAAAAAAAGGCAGTAAAAAAGCCAGAGAACCCCCTGCAACAAACTCTGATTTTCAGCATGCCACTTACTTATGTGAATGTTAACGACATCCAGAAGAGCTGTAGATAACGTGCGGCACTTGAACATGTTTTAGTTGGTTTTTAGACATGTAATCCAGCATTAAAAAAAAAAAAAATCTTCAATTTGATTTATTAGCTTAGTGAGAGTAAAGGCTTACGATTTACATGTTTCAGCGTGACAAAAGTTGATGTTTCACATCAGCCATCTTCTAGTTCAGTTGCAGACAGAAACAATACCAAATGAGAATAAAGGCATTTCATATTTTAAAAAAAAAAAAATCAATTTGAAGTTTTAATTCCAGTTGACACCCCTTCAGAATTTGTTTTTGGTATTGCACTGAGCTGTAACCCAGAGAAGAAAAATAATGATCTGACATGCAAGCCATAGATTAAAAGGAGAAAAGAGGAAACTAAATTAGGAACAGAAAAAAACAACCACCTACAAAAGTTAAAATATTAAGTGAACAAGGGTACTATTTGAAATGTGTGTCTTTGAGATTAATTTTTTGTAGGGTTGCTGGCTTTGGCAGTAAATGCCACTTTAGCAACATAAACATTATTCATGCCCACATGCCCACAAAACAAAGGGCACCCAGTCTAGATAGTGGTATTTCCAATACAGCTCCTTCCCCATCCATCTAGCTCCTTCCTATTCTGATTCTCTTTTCCTGTTCTGGTTTCCAACCCTTTGATAATGCTTTACTTTTGAAAGGCTTTTTCCTTCCTTTAAAAAATGTTAATCTTGTATTAATTTCTCCCTCAGACTGGGGAGAAACTGAACAAGACATGCTACAGTTATTATTGCTACCCCTTATAAAATATAAAGTCAAGCTAACATTTACATTATAAAGACAGAATCAGATATTGTAGATTTAACTTTAAAAATATACTTTTCAAAAACTTTTAAAGAGGGCAACCTAAAGTAAAGGGTTAATGTTTATAATGCAGCAAAGCTTTTTAATAAAAATCCGTATTTTTTTTTAACATAATATTAAACTACTACTTGAAATATTATTGTGCTATTGACACAAGTGCAGTTTTGTACAGAACATTTTAGCAATGAAATCCCTACTTGAAGAATTCAGGAGATGTTACATTAAAATACAGAAAAGATTACATCCCTTCCTTGGAAGGTTTGATAGAAAGTACAATCCTAAAGGAGATCTGTGCACAAGAAGTTCAAAGGACTGGCTATAGTTCTGACAACTCAGCCACTGAAATCAAGCCCCCTACATCTCAATCTAATATCATAATCTTGATCAGATGCATAAGATTATATAAGGCTAATTCCCAAATTGGGGAGATTATTCTTTAAAAGGCAGTAGTGTCCACAAGTTCTTTCAGTTTCATGTATTTCTCAGAGTAATTAAACATATTTGAAGAAATGTATACAGCAGAACAAAGTACAGAGAAGTTAGTACTGCACTGTAGAATGTACTATAATTACTCAAGAGAATCATGCTGGAGGAATAAATTATGCCAAAGAGAACATCTGCTTCTGCCCTCTAAAAAAACCCTGCAGAATAGTTTACTTTTCAGGAAAGATTGAAGACTAATGCTAGAAAAGCACAGAGAAGATGCACAATAACTAATACTTGAACTGCTTGCAATTTTTCTTACTGTTGCTTTGTTACTGCTTTTGAGAAAGTAATTTTAAAAAATGTAATTAACTTAAAAAAAAATATTTTCTAAACCTCCAATCATATTTACAGATCTCCTGTTGCTCTTCTAAAATTGTATGATATCTATATATATGTACACACACATATGGATGCATATTTGGAAGTGCAATACTCCATCTAGACACAGAAGTTAATTTCAGATCTTCAAACAGAACAGAACAAAAAAAGGCACTTGATGTCTTCCTCTGTTCATAGATCTGCTTCCCTCTTTTCTGGCAGGTGTAGGGAGTCCAAGTAAGGCTGAATTGCTGTTGTACTAAGTACTGCAAAAATACAGACTAAAATGTCACTCACAGTTGAAAGAACTTGCAATAGTAGCAATGGTTAAAAAAACCTAGGTTAAAATGTATTATGAATTTTGGACTATTGACCTATGTTAGGCCAGAAAAGAAGTTTCAAAAAATGAAAGGAAAATCTTAAAGACAATTTTAAATCACAGAGTAAATTTTCCCCTTCCACAGCTAGAACTGAACACAAAATATAATAACCAGGTGACCTGGTTACCTAATATATACCTCATCTTTGTAGAAAACACAGTGACAAGTACATATATTGCTATATCTGCTATAATATGCTCTTAGATTACCAACTAGAAAAACAAAAAAGACAAAATGGAGCTACTCTAGCACTGCTCATGAAAAGATTCCTACCCCCAAGTGCAACAGAACACTTGTTTCCTTGCAATTTAAATTCTATCCTGATTTGGAATGTTACCTCTAAAAAGAAAAACTAGTAATGAGTAGATAAATGACGTTGCATATATGCAAATTCCAATCTGACAAGTTTGTAAGAGAAACAGGTTGCATGAAGAAATCACCCCTTAGTGGTATTAAAAATAATATAATGCATTTGCTGTATAACATGAACTAGGAACTAAAAGAACTCGAGTCCTTTTAAACAGTTATGCTAAATATCTTGTCTTCTAGAACAGGTTCCTTAACACTCAGTTTCCATTTCATACCTGGGGGTCAACACAGCACAGCTGCTATATACGTAATCTCCCATCCTCTATTCATATTTGTTGAACAATTTTCTCATTGACTTGCATCCAATTTTTCCTCAACTCCTTCTCCAGTTTGTCAAGAGCATTTGTTGCCCTTCCAATATTGGTTTGATCTGTGAAAGTAGCAAAAATACTTTGTATTCCATTACTGAGTTACGGAAATATTTATCAGAGGGCGCAGGCAGATCTTGGTGCAATGCCATTCGATACAGCCTTCCAGTTTCACAGTGGCATTAATAATCCTTCCCAGTACAGTCTTTTCAACAATTTATGTCCATGCTGTAGCAAGTTATTCTAAGTCATACAGCTTTAACTTCATAGGATATTCTCACAGGTGTCACCAAAAGCCTTACAGAAGCCAAAACATGACTCAAAGGCATGATTATCAAGCCAGAAAAATAAATTAGCTTCAGTTAATGCTTCTGACAAATTCTTGCTGGTCCTTGCTTATTCACTTGTTTTTCAGATGACTTAGAACTACTGAAAGGATTTCTTCTTGCTTTTCTTCAGAAGCTGAACTCATTAGTCAGACACTTAAATTTACCAAAGACAGGCTCCCTCCATCCATTACCAATAAACCCACAACATCATCCATGCATCCACCAGACTCTATAGATAAATTAGCATTTATCTGTAATGATATTATTTATTTACCAGGACAAAAGGACAAATTTAATATTAGCGTATTGTGTCCTATTCAATCTTTAATACCCACTGCTTCAAATTTATTCTCAGCTTTATGTTTGATCATGCAGTCAAATATTTTTCTTTGTCTTCACTTTAAAAATTTGAGTTTTCTTTCCTTTTGGCAGCCATGACTTTTTCCTTAATCTCCCTCCTCTTACGAGTACAGTACTTAAAGGAAATACTAAGCATTTCCTGAAATACTGTTACTAGCTGCATTTAACTAGGCCTGATCTTATTGCTCAACTTTCCACTGTTATGTGCACCTTTCTTGAGATTCAGGTCATTAAAGAGTTCATTATTAAGCTGGTTGCTATTACAGCTCCTATTTTCTTCCATTTGAATAGATACTATAGATGTTCAACACAATTCTTTCGACAAGCTGCAAAGTCTAAGTACCTTTTTACCTTTGATATTTCCCATCCCTACTAAATAACAACACTGGCACTTCTAGACAACAGTAAGTCTTTTCCTTGTCTTTATTCTGCTGCTTCCTTCCCTTCCTAGAAGTTGTTATTTTAACTTCATAGCCATTTTTCTCCCATATCATAACACATGCAAATTTAAGGTTATTTTTAAACCTCCATAATTTGCATAAACCAATTAAGTCTTCTCCAAATCAGAATATAAAATTTTATTATGAAATAGAGTTTACCTTATTAAAGTGCAATTTTATGTGACCTTAGATGCTTTAAGTGTGGGACGGTCATTAATCTCACGTTCATACCCTGAAGTAGACATTTTCAAGTAAGCGTACATTTCTATTCCTAACGAGCACATTTCTTGTGCAGAAGGCCTGAGATAATCACAGTCAGAAAATTAGCATGATTGGCAATTGCAAGGGAAGACTCACTGGAGGGTGTTTAACAACTGTGCATCCAGTAAAATAACCAAAGAAATATATATATGTATTTTTAAATACTTGATCAAAGGAAGGCTATTTATGAAGTCACAGCTCTGCATGATCTGTTGAAGTATACTTGTGGATGCTTTCATGAAAATAGCTAGCAGAATAGTTAGGAAGGCCAAGGTCTCACTTGGACTGATAAAACTAAGGTCAGTCTTTTGTAAAAGGGGAAACAGCAACAACAAGAAAAAAAACAAAATCAACATGCAAGTGTTTGCACAAGAAATTATGTACAGATAACATTAGAAACCTGTTAGGTAAACATTGCATAAATCACTAAAAGGTAGGAAAAAAAAAAAGTGGGTTTAGTAGATAACATGTAATTTAAAAGCAATAATGAACAAAATGCTGAAAAAATTGTATTAATATTAAGCAGCTCAGAAATCTATTACAATATAACTTCATCATAAATTTTAAAGTTCATGAAATATAAAAAACCTATACAAAAAGTTTTGGCTAAACAAAAGGAGATTAATATCAGAATAAGCAGATTTTCCACTAAAATAATCATACATACATATTTCAGTGAGAATGATTTTTTTTCTTCTACAAAAGAAGAACTGACTTGCTAGAAGCTGACCACAGTGCGGTAGCCTACTTGGCTTTAACCTGAAGGTCAAATATTTAATTTTTCAAGTGAAGGAACTTAAAAAATACTGAGAAAGGTTCACTGAGTAAAGTAAATGATTTAAAAAAAAAAAAAAGTCAACCAATTGAGCATAAAAATATACATATAAAGTGTCTTGGTTTTTTGACAGTATACAATAATTTCTCATAACTCTACAGAGAAAACTAGTCTTCTTCAGAAGTACTTACAATATGTGGAAAAACAATATACATATGGTCCCCAAGGTGAAAGAGGACTATAGGATCCATGAATCAGTGGTCAACATATAAATCCTTATCATAGAAATATTGTAAACATTTTTCTTAATTGAAATCTCCATCATCTTTGGTATAACAGACTCCTAGGGAATCTCTGACGACACATTTTATATCCAATTTAAATAAGAGGGAAAAGAAACTGTTTAAACATTTTGCGTTTAAAGTATGCATCACAAAAATGCAGTATACGTATATGATCACAGTTTAGAATGGATCTTTTGTTTTAATAAAATGCTCCTGGCCTATAAATATCAAATCTTAATTGTTCTGGCCAAAGATCCACTTCTGGAAGGGGTCTGATGGATTACAGGATGCCAAACTTGGATGCTCTCCGTTTCCTGTAAGGCACATATGTAGTGCTGCATTGTATAGAGTTTGATCCTAAAGTGAGTAAAAAAGGAGGGAAAAAAAAGAAAGTGAACAATGAGCATGCTATTTCCCCCCACTCTTTGTTTTTCCCCAAGTTCATTGTTGTTAAAGAGTAAGGCCGTACAGATAGTGCCGAGGGGGGACAGCAAACAAATATGAGTAGTATGCAGGTGCCAACTTATTTTGTTAGGAAAAAAATTTTAAATATTTTAAAAGATACAAAACATTTGGTTTGACTTCCAGGTAGATGCCCAGACACACACACTAAAGGATATCAACTGTTTTTGTAAGTGACGTTTCTACTTTACATTTAAAATAGTGCAATCATCAAGTTTTGATCTGGTAACTGAAAAGCTGAAATTATCTACATTTTCCTCCCAGAAATAAATTTACTCCTTTTTGGCTTCAGAGTTTTGTTTCATTGGGGTTTTCTCTTTCATTGCAAATCAAAAATTAACTCATATAAAAGATCACTGATAAAAATGCCGATTCACTGCGCAGTCTAAATACCTTTTGATGCAGCCATTGCTCTTCTCCAACGGCAAAGGTTTTCTGGCCTTTGTAGTTACATTCACGAAGCTGCACAGGTCCTTTAGCAGCATGCAGACAAAGCTCCTTCTGAATGTTATGTCGAATTTCATGGTGTGCAGAATATTCAAAGTACTATTTAAATAATTTTTAAAAATTTCAGTAAACAAACACAAACAAGAGTATTAAACTAAATTAACCCTTTGAAATTCCAATACACAAAGTAATAGATTTCTTTTGTTACTCAACAATTTGAGAATACAGAATCATTTCTCTGATTTTTAGCACACACGTTTTAAAAATGTTTACAAAACTAAAAGCATTTTTTAATACTAATGCAATGGAATATATTTAGAAGTACTTAAATGTATAAATTGCAAATGACACTTGGTGCATATGCATTATGATGCAAGATCTCATTGCTTGCTCCCCCAGGAATGTTATATAATTCAAGGAGACAAACTGAAGAGTGGAGATAGTTGCATGGATAGCTTAAAATTTGGCATTTCTTAACTTTAAAAATATTTATTCAATTTTTGTTGCTGGATTTTGCTTTTTCTTAGAGCAACCAAAAAAAGAATTTGTCACATGGAACAATACTGATTGCTGTACGTCAACTTTTGCTGCTTGATCTAAACAATAAATGCTAACAATAGGATGCTGTTATGTTCTCTTGTGAGCTAGCCATTAGAAAAGTAATATAAGCGTGTATTTTGTGAGTGAATTTTACCATTATTTCCTCACAGCAGAGGACTCTTAAGGCTCAGAAATTCTAGGCTATAATTCTGGTCTTAAACAGGGATTTAATTCTAACAGTTAGACAGAGCTGTCCTTTTATACCTCTAGTCCTACCCTACCATCCCGGTCTCTTCTTTTTCTCCCTCATTAAACAGCAGAGTTCCTATCATTACATCCCACTACCACTGTTTCTTGGCTCCGTATGTCAGCCTTCTTCACCATATCTTTCCTTTGACTATTAAGACCAGGCTCAGTTAGCTCCCTGTGGCTTTCAGCTATCTATCCAGTTGGTCAGCTCTGCCTCCTCACTGCCTTGGCATCAATGGGAATAGCACTGAGGAACAGGCATCTCACTCTTAAGTCTCTGTGCCCAACATTACTCCCTGAAACAGGTACTGATAGGAGTGACCTGCTTAGTCACTTAGCGCTCAGACATAGTAATTTACTCTAAATCTGTTAATCTGACTTAATCTGTTCCGATTTATTTTTTGAACTCCAAAAATCTCTGCAAGCCCTGAAAACACAACTTGAAAGCTAGGTTTAAAACTTCATTAATTTTGGATATTGAGATGCTATTGAGATGGACATGTTCCCAGCCCTAGAATATTCTAAAAAGGAAGAACGATAAACAATTGATTTACAACTCTGAAAACCATGTTCTCTCTTCCATTTCCTTCTCCCATCTCAAATATATGGACAAAGATGACAGGTAGCATGGAAAATTTCAGCCTACACTGCTAAAGTCTGGTAAAGTACATAAAACAACTGAAAATAAGAGTATTGTAATGTTAAGTAAGCAAATATGCACATCTCTTGAGCATTACCAGCAAAACCTATATTAAAATTCTCTGAAGGCTGGCATTTAAAGGGATTCAGACTGTTATTTTATGGCAGGAAGAAAAACAAAAACCACAACACTTGAAAGCATAGAGTTTAGTACAGTCCAAGATAACTTAGAGAGAGATGACAATAGAAGCATACAGTAGATCTCTTAATACGTCTTGGTACAGTGTTCCTGCATTAATGACTGTGAAAAGGCTTATATAGTATTAATCCACAACAGAATAAAAAAAAAAAGCTCAATACTGTAAGAAGCTAACATAACAGGGTAGTTGTTAACCTAGACAGTATTCTACTTCCCACAAAAATTGGTTAGGAAAGCATCAACTAACTAGGATCATCTGTCTGAGTTTTCACAGTGCCATCAATGGATGGCTTTTAAGACTGAAGATTTTATTAAAAAAAAGAAAAATTACAACTATATTCTAACAAAAACTTTTAAACCTTTGTTGACCTTTCGTTAACAAATTTTATTCACCAAGTAACTCTTTAAGGCAACAGAGAAGTGTTCATTTCTGGGCAGGGAAGGAGATGTTACTTTTATTAGTATTACAGTAGTGCCTGAAGGATTATTGCAAGTCATACTGTACAAGAAACAGAGCACCATTGCTGCCTCCAAGAGCTATGCATCAAAGAGAGCTCTTCTTGGACAAATTCAATCATATTATTCACTTGCATTAGCCAGTACAGGATAGACCACTTTGACCTCGCACTATGAGGCTGCAAGCATGATAGGGAAGGTGGCTCAGGCGGGGCCACTTGGTCTCCCATTGGCTGGATTCCCACCAACATCTTCCTTGACAGTGCGAGTCCTGGTAGCAGAGAAACAAGCAACAGGAGGAAGCATAAGGAAAGGAAGAATTAAGAAGACAACACTTACAAGAAAGCAGTAAGGGTAGGATGAAAAGGTTTTGCACAGAAAGGAGAGATCAAGTGAAGCAGTGCAATTGTGTTAAAAATCTGAATCTGTATGCTGAACATAAAAGGTTATAAGCAGGACAAAACATGAAGAGCAGTATGAAATTTGCCTTGAACAATATATACAGAAATTAACTCTTAAAAAAAAAAAAAGGAAAAAAAAAGAGAGAGATAGAGAAATTGCATATTAAAAATGAGTCCATTTCTCTAAAATAAATGAAAAGCTTTAATATGGTAAAGTTACAGCTGAATAGATCATAAAAATCAGGTATCAAATATTTTACCTGATTTCCTCCAAGTCCATGACAAGAATACATAATCAATGGTTTGCCACCATGGTTATTTTCACCAACATCCAGACACATGTGGTTACCTATATTTTTTAACTAAAGAAAGGGTGTTATGAGAAAAAAAAGAAAGCAGCTCAGTGAGGATGACAAAAAATTGAACTGTCTCACTTGTATACAAAACTAACCTTTGGCTTAACAACAATTACAGCTGTTAGTTCATTTTTATTTTCTGCTATGCTCAAATCTAAAAATCCTGGTCTTTCACTTAATCTTTTCTAACCAAAAGCCTAGTAACTACATTATGGCTGTCTACAGCCACACACTTTGAATTATTAGGCTACTGGTGTACAAGGTTACTGTTATTCAAATTACAATTTGAACAGATACACATAAAATATTCAAAATTGGAGGAAGGGGAAGTTTTATTTGTAAATACATGCTAAACATTCACATTCACCTCAGACTAAGAATTATTAGTTGTTTAATATTTTTTTGGTTTTAGCAATGCAATGTCTAAGAAGTTATTTAGCAGAGGAAATGCAATGGTCCTTAAAAAAAACATACATATAACTATGAACACACATTTTCCTCATCATAAACCTAATTCTGAGAAGCAAATAGTTGTCCAGTTTTCCTTATTAACATGAACTAAAAATTCTTGCAGACTTCTTACTATATAAAGCTAAATTTACCTTGATAATTCAGGAAATCTCTCACCACTGGCTTAGTACTTTTGTATCATTTTAACTATTAGCGATAGGCAGAACGTTGCTTATCTTAGCAGGTTGTAAGATCCTGTTAAGCAAGGCTACTGTTAGTTATTAAGAAGTTTTGCTTAAATTTCGTATCGCCATTGACAAAGCTATAAAATATTCAAGTAGCAGGGTATGCAGAAGAGATTCGTTGTCCAGAGTAGTGACAGAAAACCCTAGAGCAGTTAATGATAGCTAAAATGTAAACACTATGGCTAAGGTAGCACAAAAGATTAGCAAACTTCCTGGATTATGGAAGACTATAGAAAATAATTAAACTTACATATCCAGAAAACAAAGGATTCAGGTCTGGCACATACGCTTCTGGATAAACATTACTGAGATACCAGGTAAAATTTTTACACTGCAGACGCTGCCTTAAATCAAGCCTTTTTGAGATATCTCCAAATGTTTTCTGTTAGAGGAAGGGAAGTAAGGAAGGATGGAAGAGAAATATACTAACGTTACTAATATAAATTTTGTACATATAAATCGATGATATTTTGTGTTGTAGCATTAAACAAGTTTTAAGCTTCATTTGTTGATTTTTTTTTTTAAATACTGTACTACTACTGTTACTGCTGTTTGTTTTTCAGTGTCATAACACCACTGACATCTTGCCTGCAGCATTTCAAAGCACGTGCAAGAAAAATACATTGCAACATGGAAACAATAGAAGCATCCTTAGTCCCAAGAGAGTTTTAACACAGTGCCATAAAGTGGGAAAGTACAAACAAGACCATACTGATGACAGCTATAAAGCTAACTGATCTCACTAAAAGGAGTGAGCTGAAATAATGAATTGGATTAATTAAATAATTAGCGTAATAGTCAGTACAATGCAGAATCTCCCAGGGAAAATTCAGTTGTCTAGCTGCTAAACATGCTTAGGAAATCTAATGCTATTAGTGATACAGTAGTCACAAAAATTTATCACACGAAGGGAGAAAAAGTAGCTTGAAGAAAACTCTAGGTTCCAGCTGGTGAAAGACCAAAGTTCCAGAAAACTTACAAAAATAAATAAACCAACACCCAAACCCCCTGATTTTAACTTCTGTTTTTAAGCAGATAGAGACAGGATGAATATCTATCATTGAATAAGCTTTATTCTGCAGCTAAAGAACAACAAAATCTGCTTTTTAAGTAAAAATATGAAGCAACTTGAGATAAATGAGACATTATGTTTCTCACTCCAAAAAATAAGTTAGTTTGCATTTTCTATGCTCAGTAGCTTTCCTCATGCTCTTCCGGTAGTTCCAGTAGCTGCTCAATGCAAACAACACAGGATTTTAGAGAAAGTATGAAAAAAGCCTACCAATCAAAAAAAGCCACCACGCGAATCAACACTATCACCACCCAAACACTTAAGTTTTTTCATGTTTGTTGGGGCTACAGCATTAAGCAAACTGAACTCTGTCTTTTCATTAAAATATCTAGAATCCTTACATACTTTGTCAATAAATAACTTTTGCTCACCAAAACTTTCAACGCAGCAAGTCTGATTTCTAATACCACCACCACCACCTACTTGTTTCACAATTTTTGCTGCCTCTGTGTTTCTTCGGTAAAATATTTCTTTATATTCATCCATCCACACTTCTGCAAGGCGGACTTGGTTACGTGTGATCACTTGAGTACCTTTTGGGAAAGTATGGGGACTCTTGCTGCGAAAGACATGGCCAACAACAGAGCAAGGCATGATCTCCAACTGTCCACCACATTGCCATACCTAATAATAACATTTTTTGTGTAAGTGCACTGCAGTTAGAATTAAGGGGATGGAAAAAACTTCAGCAATGTTACTGTTCACCAGAAAAAAACCCCAAACCACTAGCAAGAGTGCATATATCAGGCATACTATAAGTAAATTTCCTAATCAGGTATACCCTGGAAATGTACGTTTCAGCTATCAACCCTAAACACATTTAAAAAGCAAAAAAAAAAAAAAAAATCAGTTCAGTGAGCATGTTTGTATTTTATTTCATAGGTCATCAGTAATTAATTTGCCATGTCCTAGTTGGCTAATTCAGCAGAGAAGTCAAGATCTAATACTAATTTGTCCTCAAAAATCCTGTACACTGTCAGTATAGAGACCACCGCTAATTAAGTAGCTAAACTTACTCTGAAAGACATTTCTATATTTTCACCTCCCCATATTTCCATTTCTTCATCATAGCTTCCAATGTGTTTGAAGTAGTCTTTTGATATTGAAAAGAGACCTCCAGCAAAAGTAGGTGTTCTGCAAAGAGAGAAATTTACTGAAGACAGGATTCAAATAGGTAGGTTTTTTAAATATAGATGTAAAAACATGGTATAACTGTTCTAGGAAGTTTCCATGCATTTGTCAGTGTTTCACTACATTGATACATTTCCCTGGCATAGATAATACTTCAAGCAATTAAATCTGCCCACATCAAGTCTCATTTGACAGTTTTATTGTCATTTATTAACAACTGGTTTAGACTAATGACTGCTGGTATAAAAGACAGCATCAGGAAAAATTTTCCCTGTATGGAAGATATCAAGCAAAGTTATTACTCCTCCAGACCAGTAACCTGTCTGCAGCCAAAGCACATACAATTATCATCAAATGCACCACTGTAACAGTCTAGTATTTTGGTGGTCTGAACCTTTGTTGTCATCCTTTCAAGGATGATGAATGCAGAGCCAGAATCTGTGGTACTGTCTCTGAAAAGAATTGTTTATAATCCTCCTCTCCCCCCTCCCTCCTGACGAAAAATATACATAGAAATTGCTTATTATGTTCCCAGTGTACGTAGAAAAAAGGTAACACAGAGCAATTACTGTCTTAAGCATGCCATATTTTTATGAAATCTTTAAAATTTACAATGTGGTTCTTAAAGTATTACAAAAACCATCTAAGATGCTAAGACTTCTGATCATACTCATCTGAAGAACTAGTTCATTTACAAACTGCTATTCATAAAAAAACGATGAAAACTGAAAGATTTAGAATATTATTAAAATCATGTTTACCTAATTGGATAGGTTTCATCTTTTCTTCTTTTATTTTCATGTTTAGGAAGAGACTCCCATCCAAATGACAAACTCCAATCAAAATTTCCTCTGTTGTGGCTATGCCCATAAGGAGATGGTTTACTGAATTCAAAAGTATTGAGATCTATAGAAGCAATATCAGGGCTTACAACAGCAACAGGGTTCTCAGCTATTCTTGCCAATAATGGCTCTAACCAGCCATAAAAGCATTCACCTATGGAGAAAATAGGAACAAGCACTGAATTTTCACTTGGCTATAAAGCAGGACACAGGGAATATTTTAACATGCCCACAGCAAGCCAATATGCACTGCTTTTAAATAGCATTGCTAATTATACTTTCAATAATATAAAAATAGCATTAGGAAAGATGATACATTGCTAATGTTCATAATTCATAAAAAATCTGCAATGTTAAATCAAAGACAACAGCATTATAAACCAGACCTGGCGTAGTTACAGGTTACACTTACAATGAGCATCCAGAAAGGTAAGGGTCTCTCCTGTTGCTACTGAAGCTCCCAACAACCGTGCAGTGATTAGACCTTTTCTTTCCTTTTGACGGACTACTTTAACTATTTGAAATGGTTTCACATATTCATCTAGTTTATCATGCAAGTATTCTAGAAAGAGAAATCAGTTTCAGAATATTCAGCGAATATACATGCCACTGCCTAAAATTTTACACTATTAAACTAACAGGAAAAACAATTCGCACAAATCCCAGGAATGATCTCAACATCAAAGCAGTAAACAATTCCTGACTGTTGAACGTTATTTTTAGGGGCTGAGTTTTGTTGGGGGTAGGGGTGTAGGAAGAGGTGACTGGCAGAGAACAGGAGACGGAACACTAAAAATATTCTAAAAGAGAAAGGACATGTGCTAGTACATCTCTTCTGCAGTATTAACAGTTTGAACATCAATTCAAAATCCATTTTCAGAGCAAACGGATCATCTGCCTACTTACTCAAGTTATCTGCAGAACAAGCAAATTTTTTCCTTAATGACAGCACATTTTACAGTTTTCAAAGGTTACAATATTTATAACAGCAAGAGAAGCTATATAAATAGCTCTTTAAATGTGCAAAATTTGAGAAACCACCCCGCATCCCTCGTTAAACATCCCACATCATCTTCCTTCCTCTGCCCATCCTTAGTACTAAACTGTACTACTGAACATACTTCACATCCAAGTGTGTCAGTGTCCAAACCCAAGACAGTCAGTATACTACAGACTTGCAAAAAGTGTAAATACATTAATATAAGCATGTATGTATAGACATGTTCATCTAAAGTTAAGCATATAGTTTTTTAAACTTGCATTTGTGATCACACTCAGTATACATTCAATTATTTTTGGCAGTCAACTTGAGTATTGAAGATTATTTTTACTTATAATTATTTTACTTTATTATAATTTTACTTTCTAGGAAAGATGTTGCCCTTCATATTAATGAAATTAATTTGCATAAAGACAATCACTGATAAAATGCAAATTGCTACAAGCATTGGCCAATTTATCCTTGGATACTTTGTTCTATAAATTGCAATTGGTTTGAAGCACAAATTACAGAGCTACTTGTCATGCAACCAGTTCTGCAGTTTAAGCAGCACTAGAATTGGAATAATCAGAAATGGGGTTTAAAAACCTTTTAGAGGACAAGAATTTCATATTTTACTACCCTATGAAAAAAAGATGGGGGAGAACTATTTTATATTTTATAGAAAAAGAAAGGAACAAAACCACTTAGAATACCATTATACATGTTAATGGTAGTAAAGAGATATCCTCTTTTAACCAATTTATCTGCAATCCTAACATGTCTTAAGTTAAAAAAAAAAAAATTCAAGAGAAAATAGAAAGACTTCTTACCATCTACACTGGCATCATCCACCAAAATAATCTCCTTTAGCAGTATGGCAGGAGATGTATACATCACGCTGTGAACAGTTCTGAGCAGAGTGGACCATGCTTCATTATGAAAAACTATTATAACACTTGTGGTTGGCAATGGCGGGCAACGCTTAAACTTTTGTTCAATACATCTACAGATTAGAAAGTGTCAAATGTTACAAAATGGACAAAAAGTTTTGACTCAAACTCTTGAAAGAAACCCTTCTCTTTCTAGTACAAAGCTTTATAAGTATGGACATTAAATATTTCAGCTTCTCCACTTTCTATCCCAGTTTTGGAGTGCAAAGGCAGGTGCTTCAATTGGAAAAGCTGTACAAAATATTTTTTAAAAATATGATGAATAAGAATTCCCTTTGAACAACTGACTCAGTTCTGCTTCTGTCTCACAAACATTTAAGTACGTTTCATATAGAACCCAGGTCTTCTTCAGAAAAAAAATATGTTATTCTATTGAGAGCAGCAGATACTGAGCTGCAAAATCAGACTTTAAGTCACCATTACTGTTGAAACCCAAAAAATACAAAGAATAATATTTATTACAAGAATGCAGAGTTTGCAAGGAAAAATAGAACAGATCTAATTCAGAACTTCAAAATTTTGTAGAAATACCATATAACCCTTCGGGCAGCATATCCCATTCAAGGGAAACAATTTTAAACCCACAGTTTTTCAAGATTAATGTATTCTGAACATAATTTTCAATCCAATTGCAAGTCAAGATGACAAGACAACACTTCTGTATTCATAAGCTGCACACTTACTGTTTATTGCCTGTCAACTTTAAAGACTGGAGGACTCCCCAAGGTAATTATCACAGCCATTGCCTCACAAAATACACAGGCGAAAACTCACCAGTTATGCTCTAGCAAAGGTTATTGTGAGCTGCACCACGTGTAACATGATATTCATACTACCAGCAGCAGCTTAGTAAGGTTAGTCACTTCTGACACAGATAGCTGAGAACATATAATCTGACACTGACAGACTGCTCATAACCAAAACCTACTCTACCCAAGTCCTACAGTCTTCATTAATACAATTTTTCAATACTACAAGATTGCTGAGATGTTCCATTGCCGTGTTCAACAGTTTACAATTCCTAATTTATTAAATTATGCTGGTGGTTTTATTAACAGTGAATACTAAAAAAAAAAGGGGGGGGGGGAATGGTGTTTAAATTGGGAAAAATTTTAAACCATATTTTTAGTTTTCTTCTAAGTAAAACTTAGCAGGCTTCCAGAAAGTCACTCAGAAATTGTAGCTTAAAGGCAAAAGCAGAAAACCTTATTTAAATATGGTTACTTTGAATTCAAAACCATGAAAGAAGTGAGCATTTCTAAACATTCTTGGCTTTGGCACTGTGGATCATTATGTACAGCCAATATATATGTATAGCTAGCAGACTTTCCTAAACTATCACCTAATGCTGAACTCAAATCACTTTGCAGTCTGCATTTCTGACAAGTTTTTCAACTATCAGGACATACACATTTCAACATACTCAGGAGGTCGAGTGTCTGGTCCAAGATCTCGGTGTAAAGAAATCCTATCACTTGCAAATGCATTAAAACAGTGTTTTTCTTCCCCACGCTGTTTTTCTTTCTGTTCTTCTGAATTTAGGTTGATGGGTTTAAATGCTTTACCAGAAGCTCCAGGAGCATTAGAATCTTGAAGGGGTCGATCTAGAAAGGGTTTTAGTTCCACTGCAGTATAATGTCCTGGCAAACAGTGTCTCTCTCCAGTAATCTTAGTTTGCCTAACAGGTGCTTTTATCTGCATTTTTGGCTTTGCACCTTTGATATTGTTCATAGCATTTAACACGAAACCTAATACATGACTTTTCTTTCCAACAACTGGCTCAATCCCTGCTTCATCTTTAAAATCTTGAACACCCACTTCTCTTTGTAATAAAAATAAAAATACCAGAAAGACAAACACAATAATGCTAAACTTCCAAAGTTTCCAGTGAAAAAATAATTTCCTGAATAGTTTAGGTGCTTTTTTCAAAGCCATTCTAGTTTTCAAAAATTATCACAAGACAAAAGTTTCTGTGAATGATGTTCTTCAAATAGGTCACAGCATTTCTTGAAATTATAACACCTGTAAATTAAAACAAAAAGTATTAATTTAGACATCTAGTATATTCAACAATGTAAAACCACAAGAAATTAATGGGCAGGAATTAATTCACAACTCCCAAGTGTCAAACATTATGTGTCCATCACTTAAAGATACATCAAGCCTATCTATAAGATACCCAAAATGCACTTTCCCTGTTTTTTGTTTTGTTTTTTTTTTTAAATACACTTCAAAGAGAAGAACCAGAAAGCAGGCATACCACTAAGAATAAAACACTATTTCTATAAAATACCACTACTTCACATTAATTTTCTTCTAAATCTTGAAAATTAATTTGTTTAAAATTAGAGGAAAGTGTTGTTTTAAGTCTTCTGGAAGCAGGAAATTTTAGTTCAATGATGGAATAGAAGGAAAACAGATGGAATCAATATGGTAAGTTCAAGTTGCATGTAAGAAAGTGAACTATAAAGACAGGAAGGACTTCTCAACCAACTTATTTCAACAATTTGGAAATTTCCAATATTTAAAAAAAAAAAAAATCCATTTCAAGATCGGACTTAAGTAATCAGACCTCAAGTGGGAAATTTTTAGATTAATTTAGTTATCTAGTATACATGTTCAATGCAGACTTAATACAGGTAATTTGGAGTAGGTTAATTTAACCTGAGGATCAAGTAATCATTCTGTATATTTTTTCATTCACTTGTACTGCATTTTCTGGCATGTGCTGCTGCAACTCATCAAGAGAACATGTCAAAGAACTCTCCTCTTTCAGGAACTCTGCCACTATTTTTTTCACAGACAAGCAATTATTCAGCGGCTTTCAAAGATGGGGAACTATGAAAAACATTTGAGGACTACCAGACTCCAAGTGATTTGAATTAAATTCTCTCTGCAAAATTGGCAGTTTACAAGAAGGGGAAAAATAGCAACCAGCTTGAATACAAAGTACAGCTTTATTTTTATATAAGTTGCATGTATATGAACTGAGAAAAGAAATAAGCAGCATCTAGATAAAAGCCACGGTTAATTCCCACTTGCTAACTACTGACCACAGAATTGCAAAAACCTACTTTTCTATTTCATCCTTTGAAATACAAATAGATTCTGCATTTCTTAATTGGAATAACATATACTCAGGAAGAGATACAACTTATAGAAAACAGAAAAAAACCTCACCTGGTTTCCTTCAAGAATTTGCAGCATAAGTTAAGTATCTGGATTTGTTCACATTATAGTTTATTTCAAAGCTTATGTCAGCTTTTTTAATAAACCCATACATTCAAACCACAGTAGTTTTACCATAGAGCTATTGTTATAAGAATGCAGAGGGGAAGGTCATTACAGCATTGCCATACAGATACTAAAAGGTACCAAAAATGTGCTTCACAAGGCTCACAAAATTTCCAAGAAAACCCATTTAAAAAATCCAGTCCACTTGTGCCTCACATGTTATTTTCCCATTTTTCTTTAGTGCTGAAAAATTTGTACTACAATACCAATACCTATACGCTGTAAGACTAAGAATAAAAACTTTCTTTGCTGGTGACAGTATTGCAACCAATTTACCAAACTGCCAGATTAAAAAATGCCTTGTTTTCTCACAATGTCTGGTGGGTTGATCTTGGCTGTCTGCCAGACACCCAGCCAGCCACTCTCTCAATCCCCCTCCTCAACATGACAGCAGGGAGAAAATAAGATGGAAAAGCTCATGGGTCAAGATAAGGACAGTGTGATCATTTACCAATTACTGTCGCAGGGAAAACAGACTCGAGGATGATGAATTTCATTTATTGCCAATTAAAAATAGAGCAGGATGGTGAGAAACAAAGACAAAACTAAAACCACCTCCCCAGGCTCGACTTCACTCCTTCATTCCCAGCTCTTCTACCTCCTTTCTCCCAAGTGGTGTAGAGGGGATGGAGAATGAGGGTTGTGGTCAGCTTATAACACTTCATCTCTGCCGCTCCTTCCTCTTCACACTTTTCCCCTACTCCAATATCTGCTCTGGCATGGTCCTCCATGGGCTGCAGAGAAATACCTTCTTCACTGTGGCCTTCTCCATGGGCTGCAGTGGGACAACCTGCTTCACCATAGTCTTCTCCATGGGCTGCAGGGGAATCTCTGCTCCAGTGCCTGGAACACCTCTTCCTCTCCTCCTTCACTGACCTTGGTGCCTGCAGGGTTGTTTGTCTCACGTTTTTCTCACTACTCTCTCTCACAGCTGCTGTGCAGCATTTTTTGCCCTTTCTTAAATACCTTATCACAGAGACATCACCTGCTACACTGGGTGGCTCAACTTTGGCCAGCAGTGGGTCCATTTTAGAGCTGGCTGGAACTGGCTGTGTCCACCACAGGGGCAGCCCCTGGTCTCTTCTCACAGAGGCCACCCCTGCAGTCATCCCCACCTCCCAACCTTGCCATATAAATGCAATACACAATGTAAAACACTACGCATATGTACAGATCAGCACCCAGCAAGAAGACTGTAACTTGTAAAACTACCACTGCTAAATCTGCAAGGGCTCTGCCCGAGTCTACAGCCTCTGCAACCTGTTAACCAGGAATGTTTTCGTAACACCATAAAAAAGAAAATCACATTACTGTTTCTCATAAATCTTAAAGCTTAGGAATCAATAAGCTATATAAATATATCTTCCTCAAATAGAAAAAAGAAAACATATATTTTTTTATTATATTTGAAGTACTTAATATTATATGAGACACCTGGCAACTTCTTTATCTCACAAGCAGTCATTAGGCATAGTCAATCAGGCAAACACCTGGGGAGGGGGGCATGAGCACTGGTTGGCTGATTGGTTTGTTTCTAAAGACTGTTGCCCTCAAATTTCTTTTATATCACTAAACATGCAACAGTGTTCTCCAACTTCCTCTAGGCCTCTTCCTCTTGGTAAAGAGACTTAAATTTGTCCATGACAAGGGAAAGGTTACGCTTTAATGAACATAATGGTATAAGATACGTCAAGAGAAGAGAGGTTAAATTTAATTCTATATAGCAACATTGACTGTTTCACACTGAAATTATGCTTAAATTTGAGAACTTAATCAGTATTTGAGTCAAATATTTACGACTGTCTCTTTTTGTTTTAATGAGCTGGCATAAGACTACTCAAAGAGTAGAAAAATTAAATGGTATGGCTACATATCTGTTATCCGCCTTAGTATCAGAGAAATCTTTTCACTAATTTAATAATTACTTTAGAGAGTTGAAGTTGCAGTTGTCAGATTTCCATTGTATATCTTCAGTATTTCAATTAATACAGCAATATTTACTTACGCTACGCTCACTACGTCATAAATTTTTTTTCTAGTTCTATGTTTACTACAGGAACTTTGGCTTCTTTGTCTCCAGCAACAAAAAGGAAAAATGGACTAGAAAATACCAAAGATTTCTTCCACAGATTTTTAGCACATACTTCAGACTTTTGCTGCTGCTGGCTTTGATGCTGACACACCTAATTAACCTATTCTTCACAAAACTTCAAAAGTACATATGTGCATTTTAACAAAAACTTAAACTAAATTACTGTTATTTTTATTCGGGGTTATTTCCTGCACAAATTGAGCATATACAAATCCTTAGTAAGAATATTCATGATCAACACAACACAATAGTCAAGATATCTGTAAATCAAAATAACCAAAATCTAAAATCCATCCAGAATATTTCTTGCACTACCTGTGTTTTGCATACATCTGTCTTCAGACAAGTAAGTCATTAAAGACTATAATGAGCAGACCTAATGAGCAACCAAGAGCATACAGCAATTTATTCAGCATTTGTTTTCCTATATAACTATATTCACTTTTATCTGCATACACTTTGACTTCTCTTTGACAACATATTTCCTTGTATTGGCTACACCTGTCTTGGCTGCTCAGGCCTAACTACAGCAGGCTGCCATAACACACAGGTGAAATGTGTCTGTCCCTAGAAATGAAAAGACAACTCACCTGACTTAAGTGGGTTGTGCAACAGAGCAACACAACTTAACCCTTTCAATGTGGATTAGTACACTCCAGCAGCATACATGGCAGCATGCTGTGCACAGAAACAAGTGCAAGCAATGTTTCTTTTTTAAAGAAAGGATTCAAGTGATAGCCTTGGATAGTATGTGCAGCAGAGGTGAAGTGGACAAACATGGGCTCGTTTGCCACAAACGTACAGCAAACTCTTTGATACAGACAAATGCGGAGTGTAGTTTTATTGACAAAACATCTGATAGAGATATTGCTTACAATAAGAGAAGAGCTCTTTGTCGCACAAAATAGTAGCAGCTTCCAGAACACAGACTACATTGTCCAAAGAACTTTTGCCATGAAAGCTATATCTTCCTTAGGGTTTTTACCAGGATAATTTTGTAGTCAGAAATACAATCTTTATTCCCCACAAATGCCTCACACATTTTTATGGCATAGCAATGTCAGTAAGCACAGACCAAGCTACTGTTCCATCCTCCAGGACATGCTGAAGAAATATGTGGCATGATTAAACTCCCTGAAGTGACTGTTTAGCAAAGTGTTTAATCTACTATTCATTAGTGTTATTTTCACTAATTGTAGTCTGGATTCTTACAGTGCTTTGAAATAATTAGCCATAAACATCAAAAGTTGGATTTTAGGGATTTTTTTTTTTTTAAGAAGAAAATAACCAGAAAACTAATATGTACTACAAAAGTCTTCTAAAAGTGCCAAAAAGCAGCTGCCACACTACTTCAAACCACATCACATGGGTAGTGTGTGAATTCAATACACAGTCTATGTTACATTATGCCACCCACTGACTCTGATGTCAGACTGTCTGCAAAAACTCTGGCTTACAAGAAAGCCTCACTACAGTAGCCAACATGTAGACAACTCTGACTTTTTGTTAGCTTGGTCTGAACAACACTGTAGACAATCACTTTTTAAAAGAATTAAAATGTCAAGATAACCCAAATCAGCAGAAATTCTTTCAGACCATGCCAGTGAGGAGAAATTTATTGGGGTTAGTATCAACAATATACTTGACCTCAGTTTTTTTAATAAAACTGTTTTAAAATCTACTTTTCTTTTATCTGAATGTTAAATAGGGTTCTAATGTTTCCTGAGAACGTTGCTTATGGAACATAAAAAAAATTAAAAATATAAGATACTAAGTAAAAAATACTAAATACTTAAGAAAAAAAAAAACTAAAAAAGAGAAAACCAGGAAAACAACCCCTTCGGAATGATTCTAATCACAACTATTTAACTACACAACTGTACTTCACCCTTAATCTAATTTCTTCTGTAACTCCAGAAGCACACTCTCATTAAAAAGCTTGTCTATTTTTTCTTATTATCTAAGTATACAATCCCTTCATCAAGACCTTAATGTCCCCTTAATCAGAAAGTGGGTGTGTGACTAGAAACACTGAACAAATTCTTTAGAAAAAAAAGACCTGACACTCATGATCAGCTGTTCTCACCAAATTAGCAAAAGTCTGCCAAAGATGCGTGATTACAGACGTTGGGATACCTTACCTGTAAGAGTGCTACTTTCACCACTGGTATTTCTGAATCTAAAATTCCAGACAGGGCTTTTTGTTTTCTTTGCATGAATACCAATGTAGATGCTACTAAAACATGAGCTACTGAAATAATCAGTTTGGTAGGTGATATTCTTGTCTTCTACCACCATGGAAATTGAGTTTTTTCTACCAGCAGAAAAATAAATGAATCACGGAACAAAACCATTTCCACTTCCTAGAAGTACATCCCAGAAGAACATCCACTCACATTACCACCTCTTTTGACAGACTAAGAAACATCCAATTTGGAGTGAACTTTTCATACAGGTTTAGCTGACTATGAAATACAAAGGCCCTCCATACAATCAAAAACATTCAAAAGCACTTCAGACTTTAGGGAAAATTAAAACAGTTGCTTAAGTTTACCAAACTATGCTACCATTTACAAGAATATTAGCCCTTGGCTTAAATAAAGGAACAAATTATAAAATGAAGTGTACAGAAGTTAAAGATTAAGGCTTCATGTGAAAAGGAGAATCAGCTGGCCAGTTTCTACCTCTACACTTGCAACAAAAGATACTTGCCTATCTGTTCCACTAAGAATTCCTACTGAATACACTCCTAGACAGGGCATACATACCTAAAAGAAAGAGAGATTCACAAACCCCAGATACTGTTCCTCTGGGTACGTTCTTTGAAACTCAGCCAGTGGAAATGCGGTTCTATTCCTGAAAAAAGTTGTAAGAGGAATACTGAATGTATTCAGTTCCTGAGTCTTAGTTTAGAAACATTAACGGCACAGATTATTCTAGCAAAGACTGGATGTAATCTGCCCCAGTGATTATTACAGAAAAGTCAGAAGCTGTAACTGGATGACAACAAAATAGGCTGAAGAAATTCAGAGCAGCAGCAGCCCAGAACACCTAGCTGGAATACAACTTCGTAAACTCTTCTTCAGCAGTTTCTTTGAGATTAAAAAATAATAACACCTCCCCCCTACGTATTCTAATGGAAATTCTTCCAAAAACTCTTTCAAAATGAGCACTACTACTATTTTTCTACAGCTAAGCACTGTACATGATAGGCATAGATAGTTCCCTGTGACAACAGATAGCATATTAAAAGTATACAGTAACCATATATTATAAAAAATATTTATGGCTTATTTTTACAGTCCTGGGACTACAAACATGCACTGAACTTAACTTAAATTTAAATTTCACTCAACTCTGCAGCTTTCTTTTTTTATTGGCCAGATTGGTTTGGGCCTCTGTTAAAATCATTTTAGACTGTCCCTAAAAATGCCATGATGACAAGTGAGCACCATAGCAGCTGTAAAGTGCTGTTTTAACTTAAAAGGATTAGTGTCTGATTTTCACTTAAGCACCAGAAAATAATCTCTGGATCATAACCAAGGGATTTTTTTTGTTGTTGTTGTTTTCCTGATTGTAGTAATGTTTCTAAGATAACAAAAGCATCTGAGTATTAAGTGCAGGGCTTGAAACCACAGTTTTACATCCTAATTAGCCTAAACTTTCAAGTTGTTTAAATGACAAGTGTAAAGCAAAGCAAGTCTCCTTATGGATTTTTTGAGATTTACTGAGTTTTATTGGGTCAGTGACTGCTAAACTAATCTTTGTCAGTCTCCCAAAGGTGTCTTCACTTTCCTCCTCTCCCCACTTGAGTGGTTCTTTTCCAGCTACATTTCACTGCTGAATAATCTTACCTAACAACAAGTAGTCATTTGACTATAGAATTTAATTACTAAATCACTGTCAGTAGTTTTGCGACATGATTTCTCTGTTTGTAAGCAGAGCTATTTCCTGTGGCACATGATATCAGCGAATCTTAGGAAAAATTAGACAAAGGTAAGACAGACAGCAAGGGAATAAAATCGTGCTTTACACAAGCGGACAAAATCTAGCACTTCATGGTCTAGAAACTTTCAAATCTTCTAGAAGATAAGCACAGAAATGAACAGATTAGGAGGAGAAACTCATCAGTGCTGGCAGGCACCTGATCAGCAATTCATATTATGAACATGATTCTCTACATTGATTCCAAAGAAAGGGGAAGCCCTGCACTAGATGTCAGCTCTCAGAACAGACAGACCAGGCAACAAATTTATGCAAAGCAAAAAGGAACGTCTCAAAGCAACACAGTTCGTCACCTAGAACCACAGACTTTGGGGAAACGTCACAGAGAGGGCAACTATAACTTGTTCCTATTTTGACAGAAGTCAAGATATCCAGGCAGCCGCTGGTATTACCCCACTCAAAAAAAGGGGCAAAGTTAAATGGCAATAGCAGTTACGAGGAGGAGGAAAACTGGTCTTCTGCTCCTTCCCACGGTGCAACAAAAATAGTAATTTGGGCTCTCTGTAACTAACTTAATTTTTACTTTGCTATGTTATTGAGAAGCCTTGAGATGATAGTAGCAGACGCCAAACTGACCAGGCCACTGAGCAAACCTAGCTAAAAAAAGACACCAAAAGCCATAAGTTGGCTGTTCTATCTCAGTCTTTAACTCTGTTGCTCGACTCAGCAGCCTGACACTAGCTTTAGTTAAGACTGAACAGATCAATATAATTTATAATTTTTTAAACAAAAGATGTTTTATAACAGAAGACTAACATGTAAAACGCTACTGAGATGCATACATAAAATTCATGTTTCCAGTAAGATATTTTTTATTCAACCAATAAAAATGTTTATTAATACTTCTTTGTACAAACATATTTTACACGAAGTTAAAAAAAAAAAAAATTGCATGACACTAAGGTTATCTATGTTACAATTCACTTTTCCTGTCAGTTGTCCAGAGCCAAGAAAATATTCCTAAGTACTGTTACCTGCTGTGTAGAAGTAAGACTAACAAACTGCGCGAGAAAAGAGACAACCTAGTAACTGAAAAGCCCTTCACCTCGGATGAAATATACCAGAGGAAGCTGGCAATGTACACAATGAAACTATCACCCTGCTGTTACCAAACCAATGCGGTACTGTGGACAAATACTTCGGCGGGATCAGTACGTGGCAAGAGACACCTCCCTCAGTGAATACTTTTGGTTTGGACAGGGCATCCGGCTGGTGGCCAGCACTTCCCGGAGACCTGTTTGCCCAGCTGCCAGGCAGCAGCGCCCTTCTCTGCAGCCTGAGCTCCTCGCCCCGTTTCACGTTTGCCCAGAGCGGGGCACGCAGGGCCGGGCTGTCCCCGGCCCCCGGAAGGCCCCTGGGGCTGGCTGCGTTGGTGGGATTTGAGGGGACTGTGTGTGGGGCGTGTGAGAATGTGTGCGGCTGGGGGGGGGGTGCGTCTGAAGGGATGCCCGAGGGGGATCCTCCAGGCAGGCCCCAGCCCCACGCCTGCCCCAGGACCTCTCCCTCATGTCACGACTCCCTCCCGCTTGTTGTGCCCCGCGCCGCGCCGGGCGCACCCGGGCGGCTGGCGGTGAACGGAGGAGAAGCGGCACCGGGCGCTGCCCCAGAACCGGGCGCTGCCGCTCCGCCGCCGGCCACGGCCCCTCGCCACGGAGGAGCGGAGCCGCACGGGGGCTCCTCAGGGCAGCGGGCTCCCCCCGCCCCGCGGCCCCCCCCACTCACCTCGTCCGGCGGGAGGCAGACGAAGGCGCTGCCCGCGCGAGCGGCCGCAGGCGAAGGGAGAACGCGGCGCCCTCCGCCGCCCCCGCCCCGGCCGGGAGGCCGCCCACGGCGCGAGGAGGCTGAAGCCGGGCGGGCTGCTACGGCTTCCGCTCAGCGGCCGCCAGGTGCGCGCGGGCGGCCGACCGGCCCTGCCCCTGCGCCTGCGCCTGCGCACTGCCCCGCCTTCACCTGGCGCCCAGGTGCGCGAGGCAGCTGCCGCCGGCGGGCGGCGGGGGCCGCGCGCGGCGGCGGGGCGGGGGGAGGATACGCGCGCGCCGCCCGGGGCCCGGGAGCGAGGCCTGCCCGGAGGAGGGGGGAGACAGGAGACCCTCGGCGGCGGCGGGCATGGGGACACGGGCCCTCGGCCGCAGGACCGCCGGCAGGCTGCTGCCGAAGGAATCCAAGAGCACGCACGCTTTTGGAGCGGAACGCGTTACTCATCCCTCTTCGCCTTCTCTACCCAAAGGAAAATGTAATTTTTAGACAATTACATAATGCGCTCCGCAGCGGGGCACGACGATCTATGCGTGCTTTAACGTGCAAATTACAGATCGCATTTTAAGCATCACAGCAGGGTGCTGTGGTTTTTTTCTTAATCACCTAAGTGTTATGTCGTGTAAGACGTGGTTGACCAAGCACTCCCGGCTGATGTTGCTGGGAAACAGAACACAAAATCCCTTAGAGGTGAGATCAGAGTTTGAGAAAAAGGATATCACACTGAGCTCGCTCCCTTCCTTTACAATGCAAAGTTTCCCAGAGGGATAGATATAAAATGACTGTTCTATAAAAGCATGGTTTAATTTTGGGGAGAAGAAAAAAAGTAATCATTGCACAAAGTTTGCTCCTAACTTCCCTTTAATAGCGTGTAGAGTCTCCCTTTCTTCCTACTTTCAAATAAAAGTAGTACAATTACAGTCTCAGTCCAGCACTTCAAAGTTGATCTCTTTCAGCTTGCTGAACTGCAGGTAGCTAAATTTGCTCAGCAAATATATGGTGAGTTGGCAGTAGTTATACTGATTCCACAGCAGTGACAAAAATGTTAATACCAGTATTTTGTGATTGAATTCATCTTCCCCAGG
Source organism: Gymnogyps californianus (assembly GCF_018139145.2). Classification (NCBI taxonomy): domain Eukaryota; kingdom Metazoa; phylum Chordata; class Aves; order Accipitriformes; family Cathartidae; genus Gymnogyps; species Gymnogyps californianus. Next base: position 23,384,211 of record NC_059477.1, on the reverse strand, counting down.
AACACTTAATGAAGATTTAGACCAGAATTAACCACAATTAATATGTTCTGGTATTTCTAGCATGTTAAAAACCTTCCTTATGCCTTGGTAGCAAAGTACTACATCCAACAAGACATGCATAGCATTTTCATAGCACCAAATTCAAGTAAGGCAAATTTCTAGTGTGAACATTTAAAAAGCTGCTGTTTTGCAGAATAAAACCTGCATTAACAGGTATGACTCCTTTAAAAAAAAAAAAAAAAAAAAAAGTACTTCAGAAGAAGATTTAGACCATTTGCTTAGCTCCTCTTTTAGCAAGCACCATGTCACATAATTACCAAACCAAGTTTTAGCAGAGATAAAAGCATGTGATTTTTGCAGTAATGGTCCAATTTAGACATTTTAAGGCCGGTCAATGTTTCAAAAAAAAAAAAAAAAAAAAAGGGTCCGATTTCATTGCAAGATGAAGCACGAGGTAAAACCACAGAAATCAAAGTCACAGTCGTAAGGAGCCCAAACTGACAAAATAGTGATCTTACTTTAAAAAGTGGCATAGTCACAAGCTGATAGAGAATTACTTCCTAGTGAAATTTTTCCTTAATTTCTTTTCCTATTTTTTCCTGTTCAGCATTGTATAGGGAACACACCAATGACTTCTTTATGACCAACTTCTGAAGAGCTGGAATCCACCCCTACTATTGAGACTTCCTGGACCACTTTCAAAGATAATTCATTCAGAAAATTTTCAACAAATTCTCTAACATTATAAACTCTGTTTAAACTATTATGTTTATAAAGCTACTCACTCATCTAATGGGTAACAACGTTAAGGTTTAGGTTACTAAACCAGAGTTGCCTCATTTACAAGCCTTTCTAAAAATTGCTGTAGCTACATTTGAGAAATGACTTGCAACAGTCAAACCTAGTCCAAAAACAGGAAAAAATGCAAATTACTTCTACGCTATTTTTCTATAAGAGTCTTGCTAGTTCAGTTATTTTAGTTAATTATACTAGTTATTTTACCTAATGATACTTTCTAGACCATCTTTCTAGTATTGGTACAAATCTGAAAAAAGCAGTAGGGAATTAAAACAGAAGTATTATTTAGTACACTGTTACCAAAAATATTTACATATCCTCTAGAAGATATTCTAGGCATTCTGTACCTGCAGGGGAAAGGGGGGCAAGAGAAGAGAGGAAGAGACACCTATGGCTTATGTTGCTATAGCTACAAGATGCTTAGATTTCCAGTTTCAGTGAATGAATCAATAGAAACCACAGCTTCACTCTCCTCTTTTATTGACCAAAGGCAAGAGTGGAAGATGGGTTCCTAAGCTACACCACGCTAAAGACTGCAGCTCTTTGAAATTAGCATTACTGACTCCCCTCCATCCCAGGAGTTTCTTCCATTCAAAACCATTTATTAAGAAAGGGGCTATTAAAAAAAAAAAAAAGCAGCTACCAGGACATGCATTTTTAAAATAAGAAACTGTAAAAGCAAAAGGAAAGCTGAAATTAACACTTTCAGTTAGTTGGAGTAAAGAGAAATGAAACAAAGCCATTCCTTCTGCAGAGAAAGTAAAAAAGATTTAGTAAGGACAGGAAAACTTAAATTGGCTTATATAAACCAAAAGGGAAATGGAAAGGCCATTTATTTCTTCTGGGAATACTATATTAAAACAAGATTTTTCTCTAAAGGACTACTTATAGCCACCTTTTTTTCTTTTTTTTTTTCTTTTTTTTTCTTTTTTTTTTTTTTTTTTTTTAAGTGAAATCCAAAGATGTACCTCATTTGCACTCTTCTTTTAAAGACCTCACCTATAAAAAGACACTAGTGGCTAGATATGCTCAAGATGGCTAATGGGAACTCAGAAATCTTTTACCTGCATGGTATATGAATACAGCTCTTCACCAAAAGTTAGCCACGAAAAGCTCAAAGTCTCAGCTCAATTTCTATCAACTCATTTGTGTATCTTATCATCATTGTGATGACCTAATCTGTTACCCATCTTATGAAAGGGTAACATCCATCTTACGCTCATGATAAAAACAAAATAAAGGAGATGTAGATGCAGGTTAGTCTTGCCTTTTTTGAAAACATCTTGCATGTATTGATATAAACCCACCTACTTTTATTCTAAACTTCAGCTAAATGTTATTCCAATGCTATTGAGGAAGCAAAACCACATTGATCCTGTATGAATAGGGCTGTGTACAAAGAAACGCTGTTTTACTAGAAACTGCCTTGATAAGGCCTATGTACTTATTCTTTTAGCCGTGGAAAAAGAAAAAAAAACCAAACAAAACAGCATAGTTTAAGAATTCATAGTCTACTGACCCCCACAGCCCAGCTCCCTTATAGTTCCCCCCAGCCTCAGCATTTTCCAGATCCTTCCATGTTCCTCATTCCACTCCCATACCATCAGTTTTTCCCCAGCCTCCTAAATCTTCTTCCTCAGAGCCCTATCACACTGCACAACTTGCAGGCAAAACCTAGGGAGCCTGTACTGTGCCTGGTACAGTTATGTACACACTGATTGCAAGCTCAAACAGAAGGGATAAGTCTACAGTGTAAGTTTAAAGGTTCCCTAGGGAAGGAGAGGCCACTTATTTGGGTCTTTTCTCAATTCTAGTATTGACACAAATCTTGTAGAAGTGTTATAGTCCTGAGACATATCTATTAATTTTAGTTTAGCTGACCAACAGCTCAAAAGTTACTGGAATGCAGAGCCTGGAAACCACCAGTAGGTAGCATCATTGCATAAGTGATGCATGTCAATCTATTTAGGAAACAAGGCTATAAATTTACCCAAGATACAGCACCCAGTTTTTGATAGGCAAGATTAGATACGACTGTAAACAGGCTCCCTTTTGTAGCCTTAACATTCAGTTGTCATAAAAAAGAAACCCAAAAATCAAATGAAAGTGACTCTACACAATGTCAACATGAAAAGCTAAAATTACCTAAGGAGGAAACTGAAATTGGTTATTTTAAGAAACTTAATCACTAGTGTTAAAAATTCTCTTTTCATGCCAAAACATTACTTTTGTAGTCAACTACATACAACATCAAGTGCTGTTTGAAAACCAAATGCAGCAGTGTACCCGTGTTTTTTGTTAGGCATTTGTTTTTTCAAAAATTCTGCATCACTGAAAAAAAAAATCTCATCCTTCTCCTTCCTCTCATTAATTTATGACATGCTATTGCTCCCTTAAAGATCCACAGGTATATTCTGTATGTGAGACAAGATCATAATCCCCCGTAATGAAAACGATTTCTCCAGAAAGGTGTTTTATATGGATCAAACAAAATGAGTGCTAACTTCTGCACATATGACTGTACTGTCTACACATACAGTGCTGAAAGACTAAACACTCCAAATTAAAACCAAACATTTCTCTTCATGGAAATCTGACAGGTGGATAACAGACAGCATGAGTAGAAAATAAATTCTGTGTAAGACTTGCATGATCTATAAAAGCCTCTACTGAATATTTACATAAGGTCTTAATTTTAAACATTAGCTTTTCATTAAAAATGTTTCATTGAGAACAATATATATAGCTGTTTTTTCAAGATTAAAAAAATAAAGCGTGCTTATAATATATGTAAAAATAAAAACCCATACTTTAGAAATGCACCTGTAGTAATAAAGATTACACTGTAATTATGAATAAATGGTTTACACAAACTGAAATCCAGCATCTTAACAATGCACCTGCACTAGATAGAATAGGCTGTTGTTTTGAGTGCTATTTCAAATGGACAAAACAAAATACTGAGTTATATGCTTTAAAATATTTTTATAATGCTGATGACACTTTTTTATGATGCTGGATGACACTTTACATAGCATACATGTAAGCAGTATTCTCTCCTGAATGAGAATAAACACAGTTTCTTGCAGGGCTGAAGATTTTTCTTGAAAATAATCCAGATCTCTAGTATAATTAAGGTAATCATATTCACAATATTTTTATGCTGATATGGTCTCTGTCACTGCATTATTTCATTCATGGTTTCCAAAGTCAGATTAAACAAGTCCATGAGCCATACAAAAAAAATTCACGTTCTTAGTGATGCACGGGCCTTATCAAGTATTTCCTTTCTGATCTTTGGATAGTTTGGATGCGCTTCAAGGACCTGTCAAAAGACAAAACAACCCAAAAGTTCTGTGTCTAAAAGGAAAGAATATGAGGTTACACATTCTGAAACTAAAATAACAACATGACAAGTTTGTTTTAAGAATGCATAAATATTTAACTGTGGCTAGAGACTACCATGTATGGAGGTCAAGAACAGCTTTATCAAAGACACCTTGCTTCCCTTTCATACTGCCCTGTCACCTTGGTGCAAAAGACACAGGGGTCAAGGGCTAAAGCCTCTGGGTGGCTTGAAATGCATGCATTCAGAACAGTGACCTCTGGAGACATTTCCAAGGTTTTAAGTATACTTTCTCTGCAATGATAAACTGCTCTTATATTTTCACTCCCTCAGGCTCTTTCTTCCTATACTCTACCAACTTCATCTTCTTGCCCTTCAATTCCTCTCCCTTATCCTTCCATTCAATTTGTCCTTTCTAGCTATCTTTATTTCCCCCCAAAAGAGCAAATGTGATTTATTTCATTATTAATACTAATAATTATTAATTCATGATGTTCACTCTGCTTCTGTAATAGTAGCCCTGTTCTGCATCTGCTCTATTTATGTTTGGACCATACAAAGATGATACTGGAAGTTACTTCCTAACAGTGTCTTCTGATATTAACATTCGATTAACTTCTTCAGCTATACTTCTGTATGGATTTACCAAGTTGCAGCCACAGGGCCAAAAGAAGGTGATGACATTTGAATATGCTTTCACATATGATAGCCAGCCACTTTATCTCTTATTTACCTGGTGGACAGGGAGCTCAGGATAAAGCAGATTATGTAGAAGATATTTAATTTAATCAGACTTATTAAATAGGGCATCTTTCTGACATTAAGTCATATATTTTAGAAATTTAAACTCAACAAAAAAAAGGATCATTATGTAAAGGAATGTTGCTACAGCAGACAGTATTAAGTACATATACAAATTCTACCTTATGACAAACATCGATTGCATCAACATATCTCTTTCCTTTCAGGTAATTGAAAGCCAGCTTGTATCCTGTAAGTAAAAGGGGGAAGAAAGGCAACAATTTCAGTTTCTATACTGAATAATGAAAATATCACATTCAAATTCATTTTGGTCACTATATGTTTCTAAAGTTAGTATGTTTGTTTTCTTGCATTCTCTCATCTAAGCTTGTAGAGATCAAAATTTCTACTGGAAGTCACTTCAAGTAGTAAATAAGAGTCCTTTACACACTGATAGCTATGTTTGAATCAAGAGGAGACATTATTCTGGAGAGCATGTATTACTGCAGAGAATACATAATGGTTGTCCTCTTTCAATTACTATGGTACCCCACAGAGTTTCTCACTGTGACCTACAATACGCTGTCTCTCTGTAAAGGCAATTCCGTTATTAAAGGACAAAAGAAGAAAAAAAAAAAATCAGGATAGCAATAACAAACTAGGGAATTAAAATGCTATTCTGTTCCACTGTCAGCAGACCACTAATAAAAAAAGGTCACATGGAATAGCTAAGTTGCATAGCAACATGTCAGGCTGATACTTTCAACATAAAAGGTATAGCTCAAGTATATCAGCCTGGACAGAGATCAGGACTGAGGAAAAAAGGTTATAAGCATGCAATTTCCAAAATCTGAATTTTTAGATCTTTCATTTGTGAACTTATCCTCACTAGCTGTCGTGGTTTAAGCCCAGCTGGCAACTAAGCACCACACAGCCGCTCGCTCACTCCCCCCACCCAGTGGGATGGGGGAAAGAATTGGAAAAAAAACCCTTGTAGGTTGAGATAAAGACAGTTTAATAGGACAGAAAGGAAGGAAAATAATGATAATAATAAAATGACAATACTAAAAGAATTAGAATATACAAAACAAGTGATGCACAATGCAATTGCTCACCACTCGCCAACCGATGCCCAGTTAGTTCCCGAGCAGCGATCCACCCCTCCCAGCCAACTCCCCCCAGTTTATATACTGGGCATGACGTCATATGGTATGGAATATCCCTTTGGCCAGTTTGGGTCAGCTGTGCTGGCTGTGTCCCCTCCCAGCTTCTTGTGCCCCTCCAGCCTTCTTGCTGGCTGGGCATGAGAAGCTGAAAAATCCTTGACTTAGTAGAAACACTGCTCAGCAACAACTAAAAACATCAGCGTGTTATCAACATTATTCTCATACTAAATCCAAAACACTACACTATACCAGCTACTAGGAAGAAAATTAACTCTATCCCAGCTGAAACCAGGACACTAGCAAATGAGTACGAGGGATCTGATACCAGTTTATAAAGTTTTACTTGCCAGAAGCAGTTTGTGCTGCTTTAACCTTTTTAGTTTTAATGCATGACAATTCTCACAATGCTGTATGCAAAACTAGAAAACAATGTGCACACAGTACCTTCAATATCATACTCTCACTTTTTGTATGCAAGATCATTTCACAGTTTAACTTCACTAAGGCATTCTGTCTAGACACCAAATGACTTTGTAATTTGTTCAATTCCTACCCTCTAGAGGGTTTCAAAATCGCAAAAGAAAAGTCTTGATCTATGTTCTCTACAAACTCAAGAAATCACACCTTTTTACTATTAAAACTTATTCTTTCTAGCACGTTTTATTTGATCAACAACTGTAATACCTTAGCCAGGACATTCACAGGTCAGTCTACAGGAGCAGGAACAACTCATAAAATTACTGCATCCAAACTCATACTTAGATATCTAGAGATTTTCCCATATAACCTAACTCAGATTTCTATCAATCATTTTTATTTCTGTTTTGACATTGGAGTCTTCCTTCTGCTTTGACCCTCCTAATTTTTTGACTCACAGTACATAGGGTAACATCTCGTTTTGGCAATCCATCCATTTTATATCTTTAACTATGTTATAAAAGTAGGAGCTAAACCACAAAACATTTAGTTCCATTAATAAAACACTACTTTAATCTACAGACCATATTAGATAAAATCATGAACCAAACCATTGCAGCATCCAGGAGTTACAGTTAAAGAAACAATATGTATGGCAGTTCACATGCATAACAGTTACAATCTTGTTAAAAAACCACTGGTTTTCCAGTTGATGCCAAAGGCTAACACTAAAAAAACCTAGGACACAAAAATGACCACAGATTAAAGACCACAAGAAGTATGTATTTTTGAGGGGCCATAAGCATAGCCCAAAACCTGGAACAGAATTTGTGTAAACCACCAGCCTTGGGACCTAGAGACAGGCTCTAGGTGTTGAGTGACAAAGGGCATTTTATCCTAGGTATCCATTTTATAAAGGGTTTCCTACATTAAAGTAGTCTAAAAATGTGACAGTTTAGTGTAGACTTCAATTAACCATCCAAATTGGAACTTGAATAGTATCCCAAATTTTCAGTTAACCATCTTTTTTAAACCAGATATATTTAAAGACATTTAAATAATTTATTTTTAAATCCTTACTCATGTATATAAAACCTTATGCATATAAGTAATTTGTCTGATTATCAAAATGAAATAATTAAATCAATGATCTGTGACCATCAGATATATTTTGGGTATTATAAAAGGTTCTCGACTATAGACAGTACATACTGCATTACTATAAATACATTATTAAAAATTAATGCTGCACTTACAGAGAAAGTTGTTCAAAGAGCAAACTAAAATTGTTTCAGACCAAACCTTTTACTAAAACAGTAGGCAGAAACTTCTGAAGTATCATAAAGCTGCTACCTCTTGCCACGGGGGCTTTCCAACTGATTGTTAAGTACACCTTTAAACATCTGTGGTTTTTATATGAGGAAAACTAGTGATACTTTATGGAAAATTAAAAGCAGTCTTTCTAGTAGAGGATTGTTCATTCCTACAGTAGTGCCTGAAATCATACTTATAGGTTATATATACATGCCTATTGTTGGATTTGTTTGGTTTCCATATTTCCAGGCCATCTCGTAATTTATTGCTGCATCCTTATATGCTTGTTCCTTTTCCATTATGTATCCCATGTATTCGTAAGCCTTGCAGCATGACTACAAAATACAAATATTCATTCAAAATTTTATTTAGGTGAGCTTATATATAATAATACCGACAGCTTAATTGCTTAAATACTTCAAATCTGTACAACTGGAAAGCATAAGTGATACTTGTACTAACTTTGATGACAAGATAGTCTTTATTTAAAATGTCTGTAATACGAATCAGTTATATGGTATTCTGCACAGCAACTTCCTGAGTTACTCCGAGTCAAGTACAGAGTTCACCACAGAGGACACTGCAACTACTCCTTCAAAAATGTTTAGAACCTCCAGGAACCCTGTAGATACCTCTCTCAGTTAATAATAACCAACCCTATGGCAGCCGCATTTCAAGTTCAGCCGGAAAATGTTGTATCTTCCATAAACATTGTTTGTTTCACTTTTTCTTAAAAAGGCATTTTCATAGCCTTATTTTTGGAAACTGTTTTACATTATAATTTTCCACTTAAAGCTAAAGACAGATACAAATACCCTGAAGAGAACACCAACCATTAAATATTTCATTTTGTATAACTCCAAGTGGCAAGTTACAAGCATCTGAAAAAAAAGGTTCCAAAACCTATTCAGCACTAGATGAAAATACTAGCCTTGCTTATGTTATACATACATATAAATCAATATACACATACATATAAATCAATTTAAATCCATAATAAAAGTTGATATGAAAGACACAGTAATTCATACAGAAATCTTACATTTAGTACATAAAGCAGGAAAAAAAAATTACAAAACTAAGCAAAACTACCTACTAACTTAACTACCGTGTGCTCTTATTGTGAACAGCTTATATTATCATGCTGCCAATAGGTCAAATATTTTTAAGAGAAAATTGAAGCTTTTATGAAAATATGCACCTTTTTTACATAGGCAGAGCAAAGAAATGCTGATATATAAATTACATTCCATCTTTAACTTCACTATTTCCAATTAGGCTTCCAAAATCTACTGATGAAAAGCTTTCAAATCACAGCATACTGGGATAAGCAGTATGGGAATGCCTGGAAGGTGAGGATAAAAAAAAAAAATATATACTCCCCCTCTCATGTGTGATAAACAAAACAAGTTCAAAATCAAGAATAGTAATCAGTAAGAAACTCTGATTTCATAGAAACTGTCTGCTCATTCAGATCTCACTAACCAAACCTAAGTCTTTTAAAACCAAAACAAACCCATATTACAACATATGAAGTTTTCACTCAACATATTTACTGAAATTGTGTGTGTGTATATATATCTCTCTCCCTCTCCACAACATTCAATTCTGACTGCTAAAAACAATCCTAAAAACTAATTCATCACAATAACATGTTTTCTCAATCTAATAAAATCTTCCAAATTGGAGAATACCACACAAAATATTGTCTTGTAAATTAACAAGATATTTTAAGATCTAAAATATTCAGCATCTATTTGTGTAGTACAATTCCTGCTTAGCTGCTTTGCATGCAAGTTGGAGAAAAGTCAGCATCTTTACTGTGCTGTTTTGTTAAGGAACCAGAGTTGCAGACTTCTAATTTGCCATCCTCCTTCCTATCAAGCAGAGCTTGTTTATCTAAGTCCCTCATGAGTCTCAAACTTTTTAGAAGAAAACAAATTACTTGGTAGGCTATGTTTATAGAGCTGCTTGGGAATTTCTGCAACAAAGTGTCATGTTGTGGTATGTACCTGCTCAACAGACCATCTATTTCAAGATGTGTCTTATTTTGGGAGATGACTCATGTTTATCCTCCAGTGGTATGGATTTTGCAACTTCCCTTGGCCATCTGGACAAGTGTGTAACTGACCTTAAGGCAGAATTTTTTCTTAACTAAATTCAAACTCATTTTCTGTAAAAATGAAATTGAGTACATCCTATTTTAAGAGGCATCTCTGTAGAAGTACACAATATCATTATACCAAGAACTATTGTAGCTGCCTCTTAATTTTATATTTAGAAAAAAAAAAAAAAAGAGTAAAAGTTCAAAAAAGTCTACCTCTCAAGGAGGTTGCATAAATGTGACTGAATAGTGAACCTTACCTTCTATACTGATGAATTCAGAAAAAGAAATATACAGCATTAGGCCCTTTTCTAAACCAAATCTGTGCACTATAAACAGTATCCTGAACCTGCAGCATAGTATCTACGGAAGACTAGCCTATTGGATGTGCCTCACGTGAAGGAAAGTGAAGTGTATAGATGGAAAAATGTGATCAGCAAAAAGGGACAAAATGAAAAATAAGCACAAGAGCTAAGCTCTGTGCTTGTTCCTATAGTCAAAGCAGAGTATTGGGCAGTTTGCCTGCTCAGAAAGCCTGAGGTAAAAACATTAGAGCTTGTCCCCAGACAATCTACCAGACAGTATCTTCACAGCGGAGGATTAATACTATCATTAAAAAAAAAAAATCCTGTATAATAGCAGGCTTATGAACATAAATGTTTAAAAACATATTTTAAGATATGAAGATAACATCTCTTAATAGACAGAGCAAGTCTCCAAAATTTATATGGCTATATCTTTCTTCATTAGGTTTGTGAGACTCAGTAAAATGCATCTCTGACATTACATAAGCACCTTAAGCTTCTAGTGTCACCACAGCTAAAACTTGCACAAGTTATTATAGAATATGAATAAAAATGACTAAGCAGCATTCACAGGTTTGTTTACTGCCCTCCAGTGTAAAGTTGCTGGTTTCCTGGCTTGATTTGGTCTAATTCTTCTTAATAAGTGAAATACTAGGCAATTGGAAAAAGAAATAAATTTCGAAATCATGTTTCAGAGGAAAACTAAACATTTAGATGAATTAAAATAGAAGGTTACTAAGGTTACTTTTAATGTGCATTCACTTACCCTGTTATGACGAAGGCATCGTTTTAGTAATTCACCCGCCATATCATATTTTGCAGATTGAATATATATATCTGCAAGCAGAAGCCAACTCTTTTCAAACTCCTCTGCATCAATGGGATTCCAGCTCATTTTTGAAATCCGTTTTAATTGATTTCTGGCTCGTGGAGTCTGTTTCAAGATCATGTAGGCTGTAGCCATTCCCAAAAGTGCTGGTATATGATCCTTCTGCAGTAAAAAGCACAGTGACTGCCTGGTGCTTTTTTATTTTGCTTTTCATTTTTTTTTAAACAAGACTTTCACCAGGTATCTGAAAACTAAACTAAATCTCAGGAAATAAAGATAGAATATCCAATCTTACATGTTTTGCATCTAGTGCTATGATTATTTCTGTAAGACTAATCATGATAAACACCACGTTAAATAATTAAAAGGCTGAATAAAAGTTTGGGCTCAAAACCATCTTCAGGCTCAGGAAACGTTGGAAGCATCCACAAGTATTTAATCTCAACAAGAAACATTCTGATACCACTAAGATCTATCCTTTTGATACACAAATAAATACTTTAGATAGAAACTGAACTCACTTGAAGTTACAATACAAGTGGTATTTTCTACTTTTAGAAGTGCCTGTCAAATGTCAATAACAGGGACACGGATTCCTATTATTAGGTGTACAGCTCCTAAAAATGTACGTCTAAACTGCCTGCATCCAAAAGCTACGTATAACAAACAGGATTCTTAAAAGCCACTGTTCTATGCAAGAGCCTCAAGCAAGCAGTAAGAAGTGCAGCAGCAAGTGTGATTTTTAAAATCCTGTCTTTATTAGCATGGGGTATAGATGAGAATGAGGCTCACATCCCGAAACTGATTCCTAAATGCAGGGAGTAGTTCTATCAGCAGCTAACTTAAAAGCTTCTTTCTCCCTCTCAGTGCTCCTGGCTCACTATTGGTATTCTGCCTCTACACCTCTTTGTAGGGTCGTGCTGCAAAGAGGCTTGCCACAGTGGGTTAAAAAAAAGTGACTCCACCAAAAGCCCCTCCTCCATAAGGATCAGCTCATCCCCCCTCTCCCTCAATAGTCACACCCAGCATGGATCAGTAACCTCTGAAGACTGAAGAGGTTAAAACTGTATATTTTATGTGACCCTGGAGAGAAGACTAAATAGACTGGAGCATTCTTCCTGCTGGAACTGTGTCACCATGTGAAAAACATTCAATATTTACAGGACCTCAGATCAATTCTGAGCAGGATTGGGAAGCCAGTACTGGAGGCAGAGGGACACCTTGTTTGTGATTCTCAGAACTGCCTTACACACAAGATCAGCATCAGTATACTCAGCATAGCCAAGGAGCAGGGTAGTGCACAGTTAATAGGTAGTAGTAACTTAAGTATTTCTTGGCATTCTGATGGACTACATGTGTCTACATGTGCTTAAATAAAATCTGTTGAAAGGTGCTGGTAACAAGAGTATCCATTATTAATCCTAAAGCTAATGACTACAAGTAGCTATAAAATAATGAAGATTTCCATCATAATGGAATTTTAAGCAGATGGATAATCTTGCCCTGGAATCTAAATTCTGCCAAATTGCCATGAAGTACATGAAGGCAGCTTATATTTAATTGTTTTTGCTTACAGAATGAAGGTACCGTATAGACTTATATTGTCAGACATGCTGCTGGCAAGACTGGGAATTAAAAAGCAAACCCAGCAACTCAAACCAAATAGCCTATTCACATTTCAGTAACTGGCAATAGTAGCATTTAGTTGAGTTTAAATTTGCAATCCAATTGAAAACTTCTAAAAAGTTATTTCAGCACAGGTTTGTTGGTTTTTTTTTTTTTTCAAATTTTATATACAATATTCTTTAATAGGAAAAAAAAAATCCTTAGAACCAATAGCACTAACACATGGCCCTATTCCTGAATGTAAACTGCAAGACTAGTTAAAAGAAATGTAGTAAGTGTGAAAGAGAAGACTGAGGAAATGAGACAGGTTACTAACCTCAGCCACTACTATTTCAGTGAAAGTGTTCAGTGCTCGTTCAACACTTGATTTTTGTTTGGTTGCCATGAGACAATAATTATCCATGATTCGCAGTTGAATGTGACCCTGAATGGTCTGAGGCTTGAGTTCCTTCAGAAGATTTTCTGCTGTTCTTACAGCCAACTGCACAGACTCCTGCTTCTCTGTTGAATTACTGTTATCAGAAAGAAAGTGTTTGTAAAAGCTTATTTTGTTAATATACACCAAATTAATTACAAGTTAGTACTGATTCCATGCTAAAGGCATGTCATTTTGTACAAGATAGCTCTGTTATATAGGCATTCTACATTGATTCTCTTCTGTAACAACAGCAGTTCCAATCTAACAAGCTGTTTTTAACACTGCAAGTGACCAGGATTCCAGACAAAGTCTTCTACATTTTCTGCTTGAGACTGACTTATTACAGTCTATGATGGTCTCTCGCAATAAAATCAGTAGAATATTCAAAGCATTAGATACACTCAAAGTTCTAGCAATTTAAATTAAGGCACATTATTAAGGGGTGGCAGAGGAAGGGGATGACAGAATAACCCAAGCAATATTTATTTCATTCTCTCACCCTATGTCAGCATCCAGATTTTCAAAGACTTCACCACCCACAGTTTCATTATCTGGGTTCAAACAAATTTCAATCATGTTGTAGACTGCATTCTGTCCCCAGTCACTGTCCTTTCGAGCTTTATTAAAATGCCGGAGTGCATCATTTGGTTCACCTGTATACCTAGACAGATAATTAAAATATTTAAAGATGGTCAAGTAAAATTTGCTGCTCCAAATCCCACTCAAATCCCAAGAAGAAATCTCAAGTATTTAAAAACAGATGACACACTTGCACACACTGATAATGCAAGGTTTGAACAGCACACATACTATTGCAAGGAACTTGTTTTTGCAGACTAAAAACAGTCTGATAAATTCTAAAATTTTAAAATAAGTAATATTATATTATTGAACCAGTAAAAATATCCCTTTTAACAAGCAGGAAATATGAAACATGTATGTGAGACAGATAAAATAGCTTCATTTTAAAGAGGAGCTCACTGGAAAGTATTTCAGAAGAGAAAAGGAGACCTCTCCTAAAATCCTAGCACCTTAAGTAATTAGGAAAGCAGTGCTGTATTACTTATCACACTATACGTAGCACCTTTGAATGATAATAGTGACAAGAAAGTTAATTTAAGTATGTACTACATAACCAAATAAACTTTTTCTTAATTATAATTGCAAGTACCAAAGATACAGTCCTTTGCAGTAGTGAAATCCTGGTTCAAGCTTTGTTCTGGAAGAATGTTTTTCAGCCATTAAAAGAAATCTTGGGACTTCTTCTAGTTTCCCAGCTCTTCTTAACAGATCAATTAATCGTGAGAGGGTTGCATAGTTATCTAAATATACAAATAATTAGGACATTGTAGTTCTAGTTATTTGCTGTATGAATAGCTTAAGAAATAAAGAGCCTGCCTTGGTTTTTTCACATACAAAAATGATATATGGTGTAATACATAAGGCATATTACACAGTAACCACAGATACAAGAATGAAGATATCAAGTGATACTTGCAATACTTCCATAAAAACCTGTATAAATATAATTGTACTTCACTTTCAAAAGCACCCAAGCAAAAATATTTGCTGTACTCTCATGACTTCTTTCACAAAGTCCACTAGAAAGCTTTACATTCATTATAGTACTATTTTAATAGATTTTAGTAGCTTTTTGTCTGGTCATAATTTGCAAACTGCTAAAAGAAGTTATTCTTGTCTGAGACAAGTTTCCTTTATTAATCTTGAAATAAAATGCTAGCTTTGTGTTCATGCACTTGATATCTTAAACACAAGAGAAAATGCTTTACAGTTACAAGTAACACCCTAGCCATATGGTTTGGGGTAAACAATGCACATTACATTGCAGCAGAGTAAATTGCTGTATCTACAAGAAATAATTTTCTCATCTTCTCCTACAATAGCTTTATGTTTTTATATACAGTAATGATCTTTGTATGATTAAAAAGAAATGTCCTATTTATAATGTAATGGATACTAAAAACAAAGAATTTTTTTGATATTTATTCCTCTATCTCATTAGAACTACGTATCTGAAAGAATTAAAAATATCACTGCTAAATATTCACCTGGCTTGCGTTCTAGGAGCTGCTGGAAATGAAAGACGGCTTGTTCATAATCTTGCTTCCTGAACATGAGATCAGCCATCATCTACAATATTGACCAATTTAGAGAAAACAAAATATTATAAATTGTGGTTTATAATGAACTCTAGGTTCTGTGAAGTGGGGAGCTGAAACTATAAAGTGCTTCAGGAATTGTACAAGAAGTAAACTGAGTTGGGTTTTTCATTACTCTCTGGAAAATAAACACTCTTTATATACGACACACAGGATAATAATGAACAGGTACAGGCTCATATCTCAGTTTTTCACTCAAGGTAGAAATCAAGAGAATTAAACATTTTGATGTACCTTTCAAATATTTTTTTTTTTTTACTTGTATAGTTTTTCTCCTGATTTTATTTCCCATAAATGCAGATTAAGCACATAGAAAAGCAAAGTTAGTTTAAAGTTAGGGAAAAAGAAAGATGATAGCCCACTTCAGCAGTGGAAGTAAAACAAATTATTTCATTTCAGTTTCTCTCCACTGAGAGGCAGCTAATGAAGAGTAGACTTAATAACATATATTAAGAGTGCTATCACCCCTGTTCTTGCACCACACTAGGATAAATTCCAGATGTCAGACTGCTGTGAGAAAATAAATTATTCCCATCTTAAAATCATTTTGCTCCTAATGTGTTAAAGTGAAAGTTGCTCAGTCTATTGAGCTGTCTTTTAAGCCAAGAACTATACAAATCCTGTACAGAGAATCTGCAGCTGTGATTAAAAATGGTTAAGTAGGAATATGATTAACTATGATTGTATAAGGATGTAAAACCACTTTAAGTATACAGTTCTTTTCTTCTGGAAGTTTTTTTAGATACTCACTTAATACTGTGCTGGAAAAATAACTTCTTCCCTGACTATTAGTCAATTGTTAATAGAGCATGCATTAAGCCATGCTTTAGTCAATCTTACAACTACTACTTTTTCCTCTACTAGAACTTTTAAAGACATGTTTTTGGATTGAGATAGAACAAAGGCTATGATTGCTAGAAACTTCATATTGAATCATTATCCAGCATAAACAGAAAAACATTTTTTTGCAATGGATTTTTCACATGTTTTTTGAAATCAGAAGCTGTAGGCTTTCTTAAAAGTAGTATTTTATGGATCCATCACATTGCAGACACACAACTTCAAAAAACTTCTGATACAGGATTAGTATAATAGCACATACCATCGTTGCTGCTTCATTATCTTGGTCATTCTTCAGTAGTAAGGAACACTGATGTTGACAGGCATCAGTATCATCTTGTGCAAGATATAAACGTGCAAGTTCCAACATTGCCTGTATATTAAAATATTTAACTATATGTAAGTCAAAGATGAAGGAAGTTGGTTCAGTTCTACCAGCATTAACCCGGGATTTCAGAGCCTCAGGCAAAATTTATTTCTCTTCTAAAGAGAGAGCTTTCTCTGTTGTTTCCTGTGGGCTCTTGGTCAAGTAATTTAATTCATTTCCATTCCCTCACCTTTAAAACAGATAAAACTTTTCTTCTTCAGAAGGATATTCTGGAGGTACATTGAAAACAGAGCTGCCCAGATAGTATGGCTCTGAAGACTACAGTATTTTGTTAAGAATAAATCTCTTGGAAAAAAATGTAAATGCAAGTAGTTTTTAATTCATTGACAGAAGCAAATACCTCATTAACATTCACCAATTAGTTTTGGAGTATAAGCAGATTCCAGCAGAAACAGTTTTCTTATTTGCATTTCCAAACCTACCACATTACGACTGTGTGTGGACCCATTTCTGAGAAGCAATCGCAGAATAAATATTAACAAACTGAAATGTACATAAGCATGCATCCTTAAGGCTGAAGTGCCATCATAGACTATTCTGAACAAAACGCCACAGAAAAGTTTATAAACACAAGAGTTACCACAGATTTAATCAAGTTCCCATTGAAGCAAATGGAAGTTAAACCAATCACAAAGTAAAATCAGCAGTAAACAAACAGTAAACAACATCACTCCTGCTTAATTTTATATGGTGTTTTGATTTTGTTTTCAAAAAGGAGGCATTTATAATTGTATTGCAATTCTCTCTCTGGTTACGCTTGTGAAAGGCACTTCTGAATCAAAATAGTGTTTTGAACATCCTGTTCAGGATATGAAGGCTACTTGCATAATATTTAACAACTGTTTTCTTCCTACTTCCTGTTATTTACATATTCAAACATATACTATATAATTCTGAAAAGGCAGGTAGGTAAGCTCTGAAATTATATAGCTAGCATGCATGTAAGAATTTTAAATTATGAAAGCTTTCTTCAAGCCACTGTTCTTATGTGCATAACAGTGGAAGACCAAAAAGCAGTCTGCTAGTCGAGGAACACTTCCTGCCTTGGGCAAGTCAGAGAAGAATGCCAGTTAAACTGGACTTCTATACTAGATTCTAGTGGCCCGGAAGTAGTCTCCAAATTTTCAACTCCAACCCAAAAAACAACGATACTGTGAAATGATGTCCTTGATGCAGTCTGTGATCCACTTCAAGTCTGCATTTGGAAACTGCATTGCCTCTTATCTGGTCAGAGAAATGAGGTAGGGTATTACCTACCAGATTTAACTATGTAAAACGAAACAACACAACACAATCCAAAATCCTTATGACATGGACTGCAATCTCTTCACATTTAGCTGAATAATTCATTTAACGCAACATGTCAAATCTGGTTTGGTTTACTTTGGCTAGAATACAGGAGATTTTGTTCTGATGAAACAAGGTACAGACAGCTTCAAAGGAATTTCCAATACTTCCATATATAATTTTAAGGAAAGTAAACTCTGAAGACATCAAGAAACAGGCAGGTGTTTAACAGCTCAAATTTATATTTTGTAATCTAGAAGAATTCAATTCCAACCTTGTACTAGCAATGTTTTTAAAAATGAAGGGAAGAAAACAAGTTCAAATCTACTGAAACTATAGAAATAGAGTGAGATGACTCATTTATACTAGTTGTGGGTAACCAAAAGTATTTTGCTTTCAGTACTCTAAGCAGGCAACAAGTCCTTAAGCAGAAATTCAGTCTTAGATTTTCTAAGATGTCATTGTATTCTGTGTTGCTAGTGAAGTAGGATTAAAGCAAAAATCTCCAGTAAGTGCATCTAACGGAGATATTCAGTACAAATGTCAGTGCATAACATATCTTGTAACAATGGGAATCTCTCAATAGTATGATTTTAGCAAGAATTGAGGGGAAATGCCATGCTGGCATTTCAGTACTGCGTGAAAGGAAAAAAAGATTAAGGCTTTGATACTGAATTACTGGGATGGCATACCACAAAAGCCATAGCTGTACCTGTACTATGACAGGCAGTCCCCTCGCTCTTAATGGTAGAATGGGGAAGTCACCCTCCTTTGAAGATTTTAAGGATGTTTTTATTCCCCTCTCAATTTACTTTTCTTCTCCTTCATCATTCTTACAAGATGCCTTGAGGAAAGCCTGTCTCAAAGATGCTGAAGCTGTAGTTTTAGAAAGGACCTGGATTCTTGAAACCACCACACACGAGTGGTATTAAATACAACTATTTTATCATGATAAGCAATGAAGGGGAGAAAGTTCAAGGCTCTATGTATACCATAATGCCAAAATAATTGCAAGTATACATATACACTGTGGATAATTGGAAAAATTTATTGCTAGATATCAAAACTGAATAGAAAAACAATGTAAAATAGTCAGAGGGAGAACTGACCTTGTTATCGGTTTCACAGTGAACAAGTGCTTCTTTGTAAAATTTAATTGCTTTTTCATAGTTTCGCTGGGCTGTAGAATGTTTTGCAATCTCAGCACAAATTTCAGCTGCTAACTGTTTCTGTGCAGGAACTGCATCCAGCTGTTCTATTTGAGCCCGTTTAAGCACTCTGGCTTGTAATTCCCGAGCCTCGTGTAGGGAAAGGAGTGAACAGTCAAAAATTTTCAAAGGAATGAATTTTATATTATCTACTTTAAAATAATGTAATTAAGTTTTTAAAATGTTCTATAAGCACACTATATATTTTATAGAGGAAAACCCTCAAATAATAAGAAGGTGCATAAAAGTGTCTCTGCTATAAAAAACATCAATGAAAACAAGCAAAACAAAAGAAACTCCCCCAATATCTCTCCCTCAAGAACCTGTCTCAAACTGCCTTGCTTCCCCAAAATTCACATTAAAAACATGCTGAAAAGCAACCAAGTGTTCAACACTTTCAAGAAGATGGAATCCCAATATACTTTTTCTAAAATACTCCCTATGACAACTGCATGCCAAGCCAATAATGTATAATCTACACTTCATACAATATAATTTTGAGATAATCATACATACAGTATTTTGTGAAATGTAAGGAACAGGACATTAAAGCAGAAAGACAGGGAGGGATCCAGTTTACCCCTTGTGTACTTGAAGAAAATGGTGGTATGAACAAGCTTATTTAATACTCCATCTAAGGAATATTTAGGTCAAATACATTCATTTGAATAGAGATGACACATTTTTATTGGTCTAAGTTTCCCCCATATTTCTGTGTCTTGCATGACTTATAACTAACCTCTTCCCCAATTCAAATGGTTATGTTCCAATTTATAACTACTAGCAGAGTTGTAATCACAAAAAATACTGATGTAGGACATCATTGAACAAAGCCTCATTGCTTTTCTCTTTAATAATGCTTTTGCACACAAGCCCTACACTTTTGCTTAGAATAATTTTATCATCATCTCCACAGGTTCCCTTCCTACATCAAAAATATTCAACAGAAGTGTTACATGCCTTTTTTCTTTTTTTTCCTTAAAATAAAGCTTTTGATAAGGTGTATAAACAAGACCTCAAAGGCCAAAACCCAGAAGGTGTATGTACTTAACTCCTTTATTAAGCACAGAAAACTCGGGGGGGCAGGGAGGGGAGGCAAAAAACCTTCAAATTTTATTTTCTGAGGTCCTTCATTTAGGGAGTGATTAACAAAAGTCTAACAGAAGCATGGAGGTAGAGCTCTTTGTTGATAGCAGATGCCCCAGAAGAGGGCAGATAGGAAATAGCTATGCTCAATTCGGATTATGCCTGATCAGTTTTCTTTGATTTCAACTGGAATTCTAGCCAATTAACACACAAGAGATTACCTCTTTCTGCTCAAGCAGTTTTGTAACTATCTTAACATTGAAATAAAATCTCAGAAGAGCTGCTTCACTCATTTAAAAGTTCACAAGTTGAAGAGAAGGAAGCACTAATATTATTCTGGTTTTTCTCACCCTCCTACCACTTTGCCTAGCAGGGAAGGAGAATTAAAATTTGGGGCGAACTTCTAACATCACTTTGAAAACCAAGGGAAGAAAACTGTTTAAGAAGAGGCAATAACTCGACTGAGCAGTTAGTCCTGCTGATATAATCAAAATACAGGTGGGTTTGGGTAAATGAATGTGGCAGCAAAAGGAAAAGTAGCAGGAAAAGACTTCAAAGAGAACAGATACAAGGAACGACAGTTTTGAGGGCAGTAACAAAAACAACAACAAAAGAAAAAAGGAGAGAGACAAACACAAAGTTTTTGAAGTGTGATACAGTGAGAAAACTGAAAGAATTAAAGTAGTAAAGAAATGAGTAAGAGAAGTAGACTGCTTTGGGGGAAATTTACTAAAGGAGAAAGAGGGAAAGAAGTCAACTTTGAGAAAGAAAGAAGTACATTATAAGGAAAAAAGAAGTAAGAATTTAACAACAGATTAAATAGCAATATCAGTAGGATTTTAACTCTTATGTACAATTATCTTTCTAACCAATCTACACAATTTACTTTTCTTGCTGGTCAGAAGATGCTACCAAGGCTTACTTTTTCTGTGACAGAGTGGAGGTACAATGGAAGAGAATGTACTGACCCAATCTCTTGCTCAACCTTTGTGTTGAGAAAGCGTCTTCTAAATGGATTAAATTATCTCTAGCTTCCGACTTTGTTCTTTCAAGCCTCAGTCTGAGTGATAATATTCAACTCCAGAATGAACAGATCTTATTATTGCTATTTAAAATAAACATCAGTACAACAAAATGACAGGTAGCCATTGAAAGCTGTTCCAGGTTGTTCTATGAGTGGTGTTCAATGCTGAGCTACAGATATGTAACCTAACTGTCCCCATAGCCAATTTTGTTTTTACCTGCTCTGCTAAAACTATGCTCCACAAACAAATGAAGGCACAGTATGAATGCAGGCTTCCAGTACAAGCCTGCATTCTGATCTAAAATTCAGATAACACTGCTCACAAAGAGCTTAGGCTTTCTAACCACTTATGTCTTTATATTTCACACCAGTCACTGGTGCTTTATCCCTACCATGTAGGTGTTTTCCTCATTCACAAAAATATTATGGTTAGAATCTGGGATAAAAGTGAAACTAGGGATAAAAGCGAGGACATTGCAAGCTTTCATAGGGTTTTGTTTTCCCCTTTACCTGTTGTAATGAAACAATAGCTTCATCAATCTTCTCCATTTTGCTGTAAATTTTTGCCAGAAGCACCTGGTAACGTCCATCTTCCATCAGAGAAGACAATTCATTAACTATAAGAATTACATTAAACAAACATTATTCTTGTAAGAACTGATCCTGGTAAAGTCAAAGAAAGATGAAGCTCTCCACGTAGTCCAGGCAAGAGCTTAAGTGAAAAGTTCACTGCTCAGTCTTATGTATTTAGGATTGTGATTTGACTCTGTGTGTTGTTAGTGGGCAGAATAAACATTACAACCTACAAACAGAGCGAGATTAAAGGCCCGAGACATTGAAAGATGCAAAAGGAATACAAAAAAATTCACTGTCTAGTCTATTTGCATTCTCAGAAATATGAAAGAAAAGCTTTTGATTTAAATGGACAGGAAATGAAGCCGCTCCTGACATTTCTTGTCTAAATCCTCCTCAAAGTCAATGAAAAATGTCCAAATTGATTCAATGAGTGCTACTGTACACCCAAAGCATAAGACTGTTTGATGAAATTTCTAGTCAGACCTCAAACTACCTTTCTTTTGCTAGAGTCTGGAACAAACATGAATACAAACAGTTATTTTAACTAAATATTTCAGTATCTACTCAAAAAACAGCAAGCTACTTTTGAATAATGGTTAAAATATATATGCATAAAATAATATTTGAAGAATACAAGTTCTCCCTGGCTTGTATTCATTTTGATCTATTGAAGAAGTGTTATCTTGAGCACAGTTCCACATTTAAACATAAAAGCCACCAAAATCCATGTTTTATCTTTATTAAAATTAAAAAAATAAAAGTATATTGAGCTATACTCTATTAGCAAACTGTCTTCAAAGTGCTGTAATTGTGACATGCTAGTCTAAATCAGAGATCAGGCCATGTATCCAGCCTGGAGAAGATCATTCCCTCCAGTACATTTCCTATATTTCATTTTTCTTTCACAAACAAAGGATATTTTAGCATTTCTAAAAAAAGATATTAAACTGTTCAATAATTTTCCCGATCAACCAACGAGATATACTTTTTTTTTTCATGTAGAGAACGCATGTACATCAAAGACATACAAAAAGGATATTGGCTTATGTACTTTTTGCTTCATTGTAAAATGGAAGAGAAGATTTTAAAGTACATGGCGGAAACTGTATTTACTGCTAATTTATATTTCCACACTAGAAGATCAAGCTGTCTGGAGCATGATTATTAAATTAGCCAGATCCTCAAAAGCTTAACTAATACAGGAATATAACGTTAAATCAGAGGATTTTTTCAGTAAGAAGTAAGACAGAAAACCAACACTCCCCTGCACAGTATGAAAGACCAGTAAACAGTGACATAAGAAAAACTTACAGGAGGGACTAGTAATAAGACTTGATAATACTAACTATTTCTGTATTCAGATAGCCACAAAAGTTAACAAATATAATTAAACCACTTAATTAAGGGTATAGCTCACTAGCTCACACTAAACACCTTAAAACTTCTTAATTGCCTTTTAACAAAAACAAGGAAAAAAATCCAAAAGTTTTAGCTTTGTAAGTGAATATTCCTAACGTGTAAAAAGAGGGTCCTAAGAGACATCTTCAACGAGTTCAATCTCTTTGCTCTGAAAGATCCTGGGTAGCATTTACCACCTAAACAACCATTCCCTAACAGCAGGAATGACTCATCTACTTGATCAATTCAGAATCAGAACATTTGTTAGCACAGAAGAGAAAGAACCTTGCATGTGTGGAGCTCTGCTATTGTATTTACTGACTTCATCTATCACAGATGTTCCAAGTTTAAAGGTCCTGGCAAAAGCACCTTCAAATGTAAGTGAAATTTATTTTAGAGTGCATTTCACATTTATCACTTAATAGTTTCCTGTGTTTTACAGTTCAAAAAAGTTTATATGGAACTTGTTTATTCCTTAGAATGATGCAGAAAACACAAACAACAGTAGAAATTTTATGTTCTGCTGTAAATTAATAACATTCCTACCAGGCTCATGATCTAAAGCTTGCTGAAGTACTTTTTCTGCCTTTTCATACTGCTTCAGTTTCATTAAAAGCTCAGCCAAATCATAGCAAAGGAAATTCTGTTGACCGCTTCTCAATGCAGCCTCATAGTAACTGATTGCCTAAAAGGAAGAAAAAAATCTGAGTATTATTTAAAGACAAATCTTAAAGACAACAACCTTGCTACTTCGGTATTTAATGACACGCTGCTTAGAGTTTTCTCTACTTTCTTCACTTCTCTTGTAACCAAGTCATTTCTAATAAATACTGTATTAAAAAGATGTTATTTAGTTGCAAGTTGAGGCTTCCAAAAATGTAATGCCAAATTAAAGATAAATATAATACTAGAGCCTACATTTTGATAAACACGCATTTACATAGCCTAACCACGTTATCACGTTCTATCTTTGACATGATCACTGCCAATTAAACTACGTTTTCATTAGCTGCTGAAGTTGTACAATTCCAGTCAGACTGGAGTTACAAAGTTCTGTTTTACTGTATACAAAGGACAAATATTTTCCCAAAGTCTATCTGCAAAACATGAAGATAGAAGTAATGAAAAGTTTAAAAATACCAACTAAGCATAATCTAATAAAGAGGTCTTTTCTCTTTGCATTTTTAAACATAAAAAGTGACAATCATATCAATTAAAAAAGTCATATATTTACTCGAGAAAAAAAAGCAATGTTCTGGATCAATAAACTAGTTAGGATCTTGACACAGGATGTTACTTCTCTAAGGGAAAAATGAAAACTGGAATTAGTTGAAAAGTCACATTTCCAAAATGAATTTGAAATATTTTATTAACTTTTATTGTTTTAAAATAGAACATGTTTAAACATGCATAATGATGCACATATCAGTCAGGTAACCTATTTAGGCTTAAGCATCCTAAGGATAATATAGCTGAAGCCTCAAAATAAAAAAACCTAAAGTCCATAAAATACTCATCACCATACAGATTACAAGTTTTTCTATAGCAACTCTAGGAACCCTCACAGTACATTACATTATTACACACACACACACAAAAGGTTTGAAGTATCATGGAGCAAGATAGGAGTCATATACTGAGCTGCTTGTAACACTGACCTAAACAGAAGCAAGTGAAAATTCTAACACTGCAAACACAAAACACAGTTGGACACACCCTCCAGTAGTTTGAGGTTGCCCAAATAAAGTCATTTGCTCCTGCAAGTTTTCCTCAAACATTTTCTTCTGTTTCTCCTACAATAAGAAGTTAAAGCCTCTATTATTACTCTCCTAGCCAATGTTGAGGCTAGGAGATGTAACAAGACTGGGTCAAGGGGAGAAGTAAACATGGTTTTGAGTGCAGGCCCAAAACCACAAACAAGTCACCAGAACTACAATTCACCAGATTTATATCCATCAATGTGTAACCATGCCTTTGGCCAGATATTTTGAAGGGGATCTACAAACTTACTTTCAGGATAAAAAGACTGTTTAGTGCTTTAAAGTGAAAGCCTTCCTTCTATCCAACCTGAAAACAGTGAAAGTGCAGTTGACTAATCAGATTGCACATATGCAAGAACCAGCTCATACATCACAAATACAAAAACCATATATTCCCTGGAACAACACACTGAATATTTCACATTCAACGTGATAAAGAAATCTGTAGTGGGATTTCTATGCAACAGAACTTTCCAGTCACTGCTTGGTAACTTGCTTGGTCATTAATTGTCTTTCTGAAAAAAAATCTATTAAATAGACTTTCCCACAAGATGGAGAACCGCTGGGTTTACTCCATGGAGCTAACACCATGTTTCTCCT
The DNA here is from genome assembly GCF_018139145.2 of Gymnogyps californianus. Classification (NCBI taxonomy): domain Eukaryota; kingdom Metazoa; phylum Chordata; class Aves; order Accipitriformes; family Cathartidae; genus Gymnogyps; species Gymnogyps californianus. The sequence continues at coordinate 23,358,800 of NC_059477.1, read as the reverse complement.
TAGGCAACCTCCTGGCACAATGGTAATAAACATGCAACTTTAAACAGGTAAGATGATGGCATATTAGTACATTGCTTGAAAGAGTCTGTGCAGTATCACTTACCTAGGCTGGTAATACACAAACTCAGATTGGAACCTTCAATCAGTATTAAGCCTGACAAGAAGCGATAATAGGAGCTAATAGTCCTGTCCTGAATCCAAGGCAGAAAATAGATTTCATAGAATCATAGAATGGTTTGGGTTGGAAGGGACCTTTTAAAGATCATCTAGTTCCAACCCCCCTGCCATGGGCAGGAACACCCTCCACCAGACCAGGTTGCTCAAAGCCTCATCCAACCTGGCCTTGAACACTTCCCAGGAGGGGGCATCCACAGCCTCTCTGGGCAACCTGTTCCAGTGCCTCACCACCCTCAAAGTAAAGAATTTCTTCCTAGTATCTAATCTAAATCTACCCTCTTTCACTTTAAAACCGTTACCCTTTGTCTTATCACTACACTCCCTGATAAAGAGTCCCTCCCCATCTTTCCTGTAGGCCCCCTTTAAGTACTGGCAGGCTGCCATAAGGTCTCCCCAGAGCCTTCTCTTCTCTAGGCTAAACAGCCACAACTCTCTCAGCCTTTTCTCATAGGGGAGGTGCTCCAGCCCCGATCATCTTCGTGGCCCTCCTCCTAACTTCTTCCAGGTCCAATAGAGATAGAGACCATTATTTGAAATAACTTCTGTAAGTACAGAGGAAGATTGTGCTAAGCATTTATGGAAGAGGTGCTGCTGAAACAAATTACAGAGCCATTTCTCTTACTTGGTCTCCCAGGCATTTTCTGTACCTATTTACTGTTTGTTATTTCAATACAAGCGACTAGAAAAAAGAGCAGATACTGAAAGTTAGGAAGTTGGCACTGATTCCTCTGCAATTTAAACTTGTCTATCAATCCCTGTCAAAGCCACTTGTACAGAATGTACATGCCAGCTTGGGAAGATGTTGGCTTCCTCAAAAAAAAAAAAAAAACAAACCTCTCAGCTTCTTTCACAGCAGATATGCAGAAGAATACTGTAAGCACAAAACAGTTAAGTCTTTTTGGCAACATGGAGACTATTTAAGAACATTGTATTAAAAGGCTCAGTGAGATTTAAACAAAACATAAAAGACCTAAGGTCAAGATTCCTGTGTGTAAGCACCAAGGGTACAATCACACCATTTCCCCAGCATTACAGCCCTGCTTGCTTCCTTCCTTCCCAGGCTGCCCCAAAATACTTTCTTCCCTTCCCTGTCCTGTGCAAGGGCCACAGAGCTGACTCACCAGATATTTTGAAGAGGATCTACAAACTCACTTTCAGGATAAAAAGTCTGTTTAGTGCTTTAAAGTGAAATGCTTCTTCTACCCAACCTGAAAAGAAAATCAGGCAAAGCCCACATTGTTGACAATAATGGACACAATACTTAATTAGCATAATACAGTACTTATAGAATACCTTTGAGTAGTTATGCGTTTTGATTAGGGCTTTTCCAATTTTACTTGCTAAAGCTGGATCTTTTGGATTTTTCTTCAAGGCCTGCTCGTAGACTTCTATGGCTTCATCAGGCTTCAACAGTAAAAGATGAAAATCCAGAAGTCAAGGATTAAGATAAAAAGTGTATGAAGAAAACAAAATCTGGTAACACCTCCAGGAATGACTGCCAAGTACTACTGGTTCATAAGCTACAATACTCCTCAGAGAAGAATGGTCACTATGAAATTGCAGGAAGTGTAAAGCCCATGTAAATTTACATTTCCATGCTAAAACAGAACATGGAGAGAACTTGGCAAACAAATGAGTTGAATTAACTTGATTCTTGATTTCTCTACTACTATTTTCACTAGTTAACAAACTTATGCAAACTTTACTGTGTTGGATGATCATCCATTTCTCTAGCCATCTAGCAGATCTAAACAAATTCCCTTTTGCTTTACAATTCTTCATTAAGGAGACAACTACACGCAAACATTAGTAAGTAAACTACTATTAATCACCTACAGATCCCCAAACTAGTAATCTAAACTATTAGTTGTGTGTCCTAACCCAATCTATTCTTTCAAAATATGAATTTAAATGTGTATCCTTCAAATTCCTATGTCCACTTGACTACATTGTCTTCTACAAATACTGAATAACATTTCCAGTTCATCAAGAAAGCAAAGGATGTAAAAAATGTATAGGAATTCAATAATTTAAAATTTTTAAATAAAACTTTCAATGTGAGAACTAAGTTACCTAGAATTATTCTAAGCTTCAGAACTCTTCTAAACATCTCCAACTTCTTTCTGAATTTAATTTAGCTCTCACTTTAGATTTTTGTTAGTCTTACAGGTCAGTGTTCTTCCAGATAAAATTCTCTCCTTGACTTTCACCCAGTCAGTTATTAGAAGAAATGCATTTTCAACAGCTTTTTCTTTGCACTTAGAACAGTTACATTTGTAGCCAGTAATTATGTTTTTTTTTTTACATCCTAAAGGAGCTTCTGTTTGCCAACTACCAATCAATAAGAGTCAGCATGCTACATTGTCTCAACTTGCCAAAGTCAACAAATGACTCAATCATTCTATTCACCTCTAGCAAGCACTTACCTCTTGAATATTCATGTATGCATCACCAAGAAGAAGAAAAGTATGAGCACTTGGCAGTTTTTCTACTAGGTCTCTGGAAACAGAAGACAGAACCTTGCTCAATATTTAACATGTCAATACTGGTATCTAAACAACAACAAATAGGGCACAACGATTTTATCCTCTGCAGATTTTAGGGGTTTTATTTCTGAAAATAAAACAAAAAATCTGAGATACCTTTCCAAAATAGGACTTCCAATTACTGTTTTAAATGTTACAAACACTTACTCAAATGAATTCATTATGTCACTAAATATTTGACTTATTGTAGTAGAAAGGGAAAAAACAAGCTCACCGTGCTACCATGAAACATCTAGGAAAATATATACACACACCACAAACTTTTACCTATAGCAGCCAGCATATAACTTCTTATCTTTCCTGTACTGAAGATAAATTTCTGCCATTTTTTCTTTAGCTTGTACAAAGTAAGGCTGTTCAGGTGTAATATTTCGGAGCATAGTCAAGGCTTGTTCAACATCTCCTTGAGCAATTGCCAGATCTGCATTTGCAATCACAACTCTTAGTTCCTCAGGAGTTCCAGAAAATTCATTAATGGCGTCTTGCAGTATTATAGCAGCTTCATGCTGCAAATAATAAACCCAATAGAATTAGTGTATTTCCTGTTGTTGAACAGCCAAAAATACAGACAACATAAGCAAATGAATGTCTGGGAGTATTACACAAACCCACCAAAAAACACCCAAAATCCCCAAACCGTAGTATCCATTTGTTTTGCTAAAACATTTTAAACGTTTTTTTCCCCTCTTGATTTTGTAAATAAAATTTATGTGATATGAACTGCCAGAAAAAGCTTTAGTAGAGAAAATAACATTTGCGTTGCATACATACAAGGAGATGCTCAAAATTAAAAGGGGTTTTGTAGACTCAAAATTGAGCACCTGCAAGTAGTTTTTTTTTCTCTGTACAGTTTAAGGTACAAGCTGTCAAGTCAGATATTAACATCTTGGAAATTTTACCAAGCAAATCCTCTTGGTAAAAGAAGTGATGGTTTTCTATTCTGAGCTAATGAAGACAGACACTTCTGCTAATGGGAAGAGGAAATTGTTTTCAGGTACGTATTACATCTTAACAAGTTTGCCATCTTACCGGTTCTCCATTCAAACGATGAGCTTCTACTAACTCTAGGAAGACAGACACACGATCACTTGCATCAATTTCAATTCTTCTTCCTTTCATTTTTGAGGAAGCTGTAGGTTTTCTCATTCCAGGCAAATTCTTTGCCATCTGTAAGGTCTTAATAGCTTCTGATAATTCTCCCATCTTCTTCTGGGTTTGGGCCTTAATTAAGTGATAAACAGGATGTTCTCTCACCTAAAAAAAAAAATATAATGAGATAAGGAGTTTCCAAATTTTACTTTATGCGTAGTATTCAAACCCCCTGAAAGAAGATTTTTAATTTTTTTTTTTTTAAATATTGACCTCAGTTCCTTCTTTCCTCCAAATATATCCAATTTCAATTTCAGTAATTTACTTATGAAAATACTGGCATTTTCAAAGAGTATGCAAACTAGTAATTAAGTTTTTAATTAAAGAAAAACTATTACATGAGATGAGACTTCGGGATAGAAAAACATTCATTACAGCATTATTTGAAACTAGACTGAATTTTAAGGGATTTTGAGAGTCTCCCACACTGCTGTATGCACACTTCATCAGGCTACTAATTAAAAGAAGTTTACAATCATTATTTGGCACAAGTCCTGCCTGCCATTTCTCCACCTTCTTACAGCATACTTCACACGAAAAGGAAACGTTGATAAGGGAAATGTAACCATGTACAAAGTTGCAAGCACCTCAGTGTCTCCTGACTAGGTAGTTAATCTTCAGCTTTCTTGCATCACTTGAAGGAAGGAACCAAGATGGGAGCATGCTTTCAAGGAAATAGTAGTTTGTCACTTTTCAGCTAGGCTCTGTCAAGAGACTTAGCACAACTCAGACCTAATGAGTGCTTTGTAGAGTGTTCCCAACTCATTGTTAATCCTACATAAAGTTCCACTGATGTCATCAAATCAAAAATCCCATACTGCAATGTATTAGCCCCAAGAAATAAAACTGGTGAGGACCACTGCAAAACAGTGAAAGTTTTCCAATACAGTGCTTAATTTACCAAATTTGCTCCTGAAGGGACAGAAAAGATGGACAAAGATGTGACATTAATGGAAGAGAGCATAGCATGCGGCTACTCTCTGAACACTTAAGAGTGCTTAAAGTAGCATGAATTGTCAAAAGGTAACTACAGAACACTTCTGATTCCCCTCATGCATCTGTGCATATCTTCATTAGCAATTGTACATCTGTGCAAAAAGTCCAGAAACAACATTGGATCACTCTTCCAGTCCTTCTGTGTTGGCTTTTAAAGACTGTTGTAAGGTTAGTCTGGAATTACAAGTTCTGTTTATGTAACATTTTTAATATTTATGTAAGGATTTGAGAAAAAGTTACCATTTCTTTCTTTTGTATTTTAAAACAATTTCAATGTGTTGCAACAAAGTATTAGTTTTGTCCTTATGGTCATTTCTTTGATAAATATTCAGATACCATGTTCATATAAACATTTAGATATTAAACTTGTAGTGGAAGAGTCATAAAAAGTTCAGTTTAAAAATTACTATATACAAAACCATACAACTTCAGATGATTGACTGAATAAAATGGTTTCATTCTTTTGTCCAACTCACCTCAAAATTGTAGCTCAGACAAAGTTCCAAGGATTGAGAACATAGTTTAGTATTGTTTTGAGCCAAATACACCCGGGCCATCAGTAAGTGTGCATCTGCATACGAAGGATTCCTTTCAAGACAGTAATGTAGATTACTATGGGCTGCTTCAATATCCCCTAGGAAGTTAAAAAGGGAAAGTGGAAAAAAGTAGTTGATACGAAATACAGAGGTTAAATACAGAGCATTTATTAATTATTCACCAATTTTATAATTTGGGGTTTTTTTTAAATAAATGTGAGCATTTAGTGAATCAACTCATATACAAAGTATTATGTGGCTATGAAATGAAATCAAAACCAGGTCAAAGGTAAGATATTTTCCCATTGTTCCATCTGTAAATCATTCAGTAAGTGATCTTTTTTGGAAGCAATAGATAAAGAAATACCATGTTTATGTGTCTGTACAATTAAGATACGCTCATACAAATCACAAAAAAAGGCAGTGCAGATGTCCTTCACTTAGCTGTAAGGCAGTGTTCTGCAGTGAAAGAAAAATATTCATTATGATTTAAAAGTGTGAAATTAATTTTTTATATTAAACAAACTAAAGAGGTGGATAGCTAACCATTCATATAACTACTACCTGACAAGTATTTCACTTTTGCAATTAGAAAGACAGCTTGTTGAAGACCAGGCACAGTTTTTACCACAGTTTCAAGAACAGATGCACAGTGCTTGAGAAGCGGTGAAGGAGACTGCCCAGGACTTGCAGGCTAGGATTACAAAAAAAAAAAAACAAAAAACAAAAAACAACATTTCAGTTGACAGGGTTTGGACTTAGATTTCATTTTAAGTCTAAGCTTCACTTTAAACTCAAATGAGCAATAGCAAAGCATTGTTATTTTCTTCAGCCCAACAAGCTGAAAGCTGTCATTGTGAAGAAATATAAAAAAAGTTTTAAATTTAAGAGGGCAACTTCTTGCTATCAGCAGGAACACAAGACAGACTCATGGACTTCAAGGATGATAACACACTTCAGCCCTGTCATAAGCTGAAGAGTCGGTCCATAAACATTTGGTGGCATACTCTGAATTACCATGCCAACTCATCCAACACAATGGTAACATGAACTAAATTTCAAGAGAGCTGAAGTTGGAATGAATGACCAGAAGGATGAGAAGAAAAGGTTCTGGTCCTGTCCCTCCTACCCTCATTCCATGCCACAGAACATATCCATACTGCTAGCAACAAACTGAAAATAGCAGCTGAGAAATAGCTACTTTCATGTAAACTGCTAGTACAAATGTACCACATTTTAGTTGCTCATTATCAGAAATGTTGTTCATTTCCCTCTATTACTTTAGCTAGTTACTAACTGTTATATATAAAAAAGGAAAAGGCAACCTAAAGATCCTTCTGTTCACAAGTAACATTTCCACAGGACCCATGCCCTTGGGAAGCAGCAATCCTCCACTATCTAACTGGAAGCCTCCACCACCTGGCTAAACTCCTCACTTTCTAATAGCACAAACTCCTTTTTGCAATAAAGAGATAATGAAACTTCAGGAAAAGCCTATCTTTTCTTTTACAAACCTTTATATGGACAATAGTTCAGGAAAAAGTTTTAATTCCAAATTAAAAACCATCATTGCCATTAAGTACTTCTGGAATATACTCCAGGGAAATCTTCAGACAAGACATCACCACATAGAATGACACTTCTGATTTATCTCCATCTGTGACATGAAATTGTCTTTGCTACTGATGTTTTAAGACTTTCAAACATTACTGTTTCCTTACAGATGGTGGGACAGATCACAACAACGGAAAAGTACTTGTTCGCCTGTTAAATTTTAAAACTGTACATAAACAAATATTTATGGGAAGGTTCTATAATTAGACTAGAAATCTGCTAATGACAGGATAACAAAAGTCGGCTCTCAGCTATTTCAGAAGAATAATCTATTTAAGGAACACACTATTTAAAGAAAATTCAAATGCGTTTCCTCTGCTTTAGAGATGTCAGGTCCCCGTTCAGTTTATTAAGTTCTACATGCCTTTGTTGCCAAAACTAGCACAAGCAAATTCAGTCACAGAAAATTAGCCATCTAAGTAAGTAAGGTTTTTCTTTGGAATTAGTAATAATACAAAAAAAAGTAGTGTTCCACTGATTTTTACCAACACACAAAAGAAACTGAAACGAAGAAAGAACATATGTATATTGAAAAGATATCCTGAGCTGACAAAAATATTTCAAGAATAGGACTGTCAGTGTGAACATCCTAGCTTCATATTGAGACAGCTCTATTCACTGTAGTGTTAGAGTTTCCTGATCAAAAGAGGTACTAAAAAAGTATAAATACACACACACAGTGCGTTAAACAAATATCCCAGTTTTCCTCAGGTGTCATTATTGCAACTTGCTCACTTCACAAAAGATGTATTTTCATAGTTATTTTGATTAAAGAGTGGAATAATATCTTAAAACAAACTTTTACTTCAAATAAATTCACATTTTAGAAGGGAAAATATTCTAAATTTTTGCTTCATGATTAACTGATCTCAAAATGAAATCCAAGAATAATTTCCACTTTCAGACAGACGTGATCTACAGCTGCTTACCTGTGCTGGGCAAAAATTAAGATACTCCCTAATGATTTCTAGCAAGAAATCAGGGTTTAGTTTTTCAAAATATTCCACACCAAGAGGAAAACCATGCAAAGATGAAAAGTGAGTATCCAGAACATCATTCAATAAGGCAATAACTTCTTCTTGTCTCTTATGTTTTTTCATAGCTAGGACTGCACGCAAGAAAGATAATTCCTACAGAAAAAAAAAGAAATAAAACATTCTCCATATTCCAGATACGTTCATCTGTTACTCATACAATACTACATAATCATTAATGTTAGCCATTTCTTCTTTATGTTTAGGGATACTGTAAGACATTTAGTATGTTCCCTGTAAGTGACACTGATGATTATCATATCAATGCATTCCTTTAACTTGTGCAAGAAGCTCTAAATTTTTCTGAGCGCAAAATCCTGAAAATAACTAATATCCCTCCCTTCCTGACATTTGAAACTTATCTTCAGAGATAAAGCACCACAGGAAGGCAATGATGGTTTTGCTCTGCAAGCAAACAGCCTTGTGCTGCAGTTATGCAACACATTAACTTAGACTGATAGGAAGAAAAACTGAGATTTAGATTTAACAGTACTCCATTAAGAATGCTCTGCTCAAGTGACTGAAATACAGAACATGAAGTAGCTAGTAGACCACAATTCAGATTGTAATCAAAGTATTTTAATGAAGGAAGATGTCTCCTACCCCAGATTTCCCAATGGACTGTTGAATTTCATTAAGAAACTCCAACTGCTGCTCTGCATCTTCTAATTGCCCTTGTACTAGCTGACAACGGATAATTCCTGTAACAACATATTTAAACATTTTATTGCAGATTCATCTTCCTAGTCAAGCACATGCTTTGTTTTCCAGAATTAACTTTTTCTCTCCTCAACCTCTTCATAAAGTGGTGATATGAGAAGAAAGAATAGATCAAGATTTACGGTAACGCAGATTTTAAGTACTTAGAAATACCTAGGATAGATGATACACGATTGATACATTAATATATGCAATGCTATAAAGCAAGTTTCATGGAAAGATCTCATCCCTTATACCACAAAGTTTAAAACAGTAAATCTTCAGCTGGTTCTAGACTAAGTAGAAGCACCATAAAGTTCGGCTTCTGAACTCAGAACAAGTACAAGAAGCAAAATTAAATTAAAAAACCCCCCCCACACCCCTAACCACACACAAAAACCATTCCTACCCTCTAAATTTTTTGTACTGTTTGAAGTTTCAGATTAGAAGGCAATGACACAGTCAAGGAGAAAAAATGCAGGGGAAAATCTGTGAAGCAAGTATGCCATATTTACTCTCCATTTTCTTGACAGCAATTGGACTTTACCAAAAGCAATTTTTTTTTCAAAGAAGGTAACATGTACATCAAAAATATCAGATGTTTTGACTTGATTGTTTTTCAATCTAATTTAGACACATATGTAGCCATGGACAGCTTGTTCTATCAACTACCCTTGAATTTTTTATTTTTGTAGTGCCTAAGAGTTCACTAGTTCTTAGGCACTACAGAAATAAAATTTAAAAAACAAAACAAATAAAAAAACCCCCAAAAACCAGCCACATCTCTGTCCTTACCATTACTTTGAGAGTTCTAATTTAAAAGAGGAAAGTTTCACTTTTCAAAAGGAAGACCAAAAGACATATCCAGTGAGGAGAAACTGTTGCTACAAGGAAGACAGCATAACATGATTCAGGAAGTACTGCCCAATGCTCCTGTTGTAATGGTTCTAGATTTTACTAGCAGCACTAGTAGGAAAACTTGATCAAAAAAGCATTGTCTGTGTCTTAAGACCAGTAAAAAACAAAAGAAAGTGTAAGACCTTACCAGTTAGTGCAGAAACACTTGTTTCATCAAGTGTCATAGCAGTCTTGTACCACTTTAAAGCTTCTTTCACTTTCCCTTGTAAAATCATTTGGTAGCCAAGTTCAGTAGCAAATTCTGCATTGTCGGACGCCAAATCAGATGCTCTTTCAACTAAAGTTTGCGTATGTTGAAGGATGAGCTGGTTCCGGCCACACTAATGGCAAGAATAATCTTTAAATCTTAAGTTTTTCTTATTTTTCATATTCACTTAGAAAAACACACTGAATATTGCTGTAGCAGTTGAGACAACATCTCATATAAGACTAATATAATCTGTAGTAATTCTATAAAAATTGTGACATTAAAGTGTGCTGGATTCAAACATAAATATACAATACCATACAATAAGGAATAGTTGATAGGTGCTTTGAATGCTTCCTTAAAACGATTCTGATAAATACCAAGATGAAAGAAACCTTTGGTTTCAAGGCTATGTGATTAACCTTGTCACTTACCTACATGAAGAATATGGTTGGTGGACATTTGAGTGTATTTTCATTGGAAACCTGTTTCTCATTTAAAAGCAAGCATTAAAAAGATTTTTGGAATGAGATGGCTTAAGTATTGGAATTCATACCGAAAGTAAAACTTTAAAAATGTAGTTACCAAAGGCTACGCAAGATAATCTATTTCAATTGTCTGCAATCTTCTACTTTTTAGTAGACATTTAACATCTGTCTACCAGAAAATAAAACAAAAACCAGGATATATAGATAGTTGTATGCTGCTTAAGAAAAAAAAAGCATACTCACTGTTCTACTGAAAGCTAAAGCCATTTTATAGAAGAGCTGCGAATTACGTGGTTCTAACCTGTCCAATGCTTTAATCAGGTCTCCCAGTCTTGCTGAAGCCTTGGAGAAAAAGGAGTAACATAAGAAGTAATAGAAAGAATGAACAGATTAGGACAGTTGAACAGTTTTCACTAAAAACTAGTCACATATTTTACCATGCAATATCATCTTGAAATTTAAACTCAGAAGTCTTCAGGGCTAGGAGTTAGATTTATTTTGGAATTCCTAGAAAAATACTTTGGAATAGTAAAGTGACAATAAAGTAGATCATGTGTCCTCTATACATGCTCTAAAAAAAGTGAAAGACTTGAGCTGAATCTGATATAATAGAAGAGTCCCATAAAGCAAGATAGTCCGAGGAATCCGATCTGTGAATCTTGTTCAGGCTTCAGTGTGATACAGACACGCATGCTTAAAACCAAAGCACTTCCAGATGCTCAGACTTTTAACATCGCAGTTTCTCAAACCACCTAAATGTCTAAGGTACTTTAGACATTTCTGGGGTTACAATAATAAGGTACAAGGGGTTTTTTAATATGATTTTAGATGTAGACACCTGAATCATGTTTAAATCTCATCAGTTTTTTGAATTTTTTCCTAGACATAGGTCTTAGTCACATCTGACATTTTACCCCAGAATCTTTTTTTTACACCCTACCATATTCAGCAAGTTTCATTCCTGGATGGTTTTACTGAATTGGAGTCTGCAATTGTTACTGTTTCTCCATATTTCCTATGATTGTGCATAAGAAAGACTTAAATTATAAGTACACTAATGACTAAAGAGTTCTTTGCAACAACTAAAAATGTGTTAAACAACCTAAAATACCTTTTTCTCTAGAACTTGAAAAAACCTACGAAACACTGAAAACACTTTACTTTTTTTGCTAAATCTCCACTTAAATTATACCAGCATTTTTGCATGAGAAAAATATATTTTAAATTATTTAATGATTTTTTGTGACAATTTACATAACGCATTTTAAAGTTTCCTGAAAAATGGCACAAGCAGCATATGTAGAAAATACATGCATATATCCCTGTGCAGAAAAGGATCTTTGGGGTAGAAGGAAAAGTTAAAGAGAATTCTTAGAGCTAAAAAAACCCCCAGTAATTGTCAAAAAAGGGTGAACAAAGCACAGGCTATACAACCTAACATCGCAGACTGCTGTTAAGTGACTATGACCCCCTTCCAAAAGTTTATCACTACAAGAACTCATTATTTCCCTTATTTCAATTAATAAAATACTTAAAATTAACGGAAGGCTTACAATAACTTACAAATTTATCAAAAGAGCATTTAAACAATAAAAGATTGCTTTGATGATTCAAATCACTATGAGTCAATTAACTGTCCAGAGGAGACTTCTGTTTGGCTTGATTCCTGTTCTCTGGAAAGATGGAGGTAAAAAAATTATGTTTCCCTTGGCATCCAGAAAACATCCCAACAATAAGCTAGAGTAGCCATTCGAGTCAGAATAGGTGAATATACCTCTTCCTGCAGATAAGTAGTGTAGCACAGGACCAGACAAAGTATATGAGGAGAGGACATAAAGATAGTAGATGTGGCATCTAGTCCCTACAAAGGCTGTGTTACGCTTAACAGTCTGCTAATAAAGACTCACCTCAGATACATTTCCTTCCCTGCACAGATAATGCAGGGCCTCCATTCTTATGGCTTCTAAATTGAGGGCATCTTTCTGCAATAGTCTAAAGCCAAACAAAAGGTGAATGTAAAGAAACCAAAACAAAACCTTTGCTCAATCGTCTGTTTTATCCTAAAAGAGGAATCAAATAACTTGTATTGCACAGTCACTTTAAGTCATACCTCTCAATTGAAAGCACAGCTTTGTTACTTCATGCCTATCTCAAAAAAGGTCCTCTTACATCCAAAGTGGATTCACGGATTGATATAGTATCAACACTATCACAGAATTGCAAGGTTGGGTTCTAATAAAACTTACTTTAATTTTTTTTTTTTTAAACTGATTTAACTAATTCAAATTCATAAAAAATGAATCGAATCCTACCTACTTCTGTTTCAAAGTGTTCTTACAGTGTAAACATGGCAACAACATAATTAGCAGTGTGCTACTTCATACTCAACCTATGTGCCGTTTCAACTGCCTGCTCCCAGTCCTGCAAGGCTAGTTGTAGCTTCATTTTCTTTACGAAAGCAGGAATGAAGTTTGGAAAGTTTGCAATTATGTGGTTCACAGTTTCCAGAGCTCCTGAATAATTCTGTCGGACCTCAAAATAGTGTGCCTAATGGAAGGAAGAGAAGTCACATCAAAAGCGTGTACACTCACATAGGTGAGAAGACTCAGAAGTTCCTTCACACAGAAACCAGGAAAAAGAGCTAGTGAGAGAAAAATCTTTAAGTAACAGTTTTACTTCAGCATCAACCACAACTACAGATACTGCAACAATCAAATAACAAAAGATGACATGTAAAACCTGGTGTGTGGTAAGCACTCTACAACAAAGGTAATTACAGCATTTACAAGTTACTAGTCAGTTACAAGCAAGAAAAAGACAGAGAGATGTGGCTGAAGAGTAAAATTGTCTTATTAGGTTTCAAACAACTTTGTATAAAGCATCTCACAATTTTAGGATATTGAACACAACCCACAGATTAAACATTTTTTCAAGTCCTGTGGTATGTACCATCTAAAAACCCACACTCAGTAGGTCACTGTTGTTGTTGCCAGAATTAACAATTTTTTAATTGTAAAGCAATTTACAGGGTACTCCAAATACAAAACTACTTCAGAAGTATCAAGTATCACAGTTTTAAATTAATTCGAGTAGAAATCAATTTAGGGCTTAAATCCTGTTTTGTTTTGATGCTTAAAATTTACTTACCATATTCCAGGTGACTTTGTACATACCATTTTATTTCATATTTTTCAGATAGAAATGGTGCAAACATAGTAGTTTCTGAGAGTTAATTTCTTAAGCCATAGCAAGATAGCTGTCTGTCTAAAATCTAATTGCAGTAACTAAATTTGAGATACACTGGTAATTGAACTCAACAGTCCGCATACAGCCAAGCAGACATGCCTAACCAAATACCATTGTGCACTCTCTCCTGAACTTTAGTCTTCTTATTTTCACTGAACAATTTTTTTTCTGCATTTAGCTTTAGAATATTAAACAAACATTACATTAATGAGTAACAATGTCTGTGATACAAACAAGTAGTATACTCTGAAACAGAAAAATGTGTAAAGAAAATTCATGCCACTCTCTTAATGAAATACAGTCAAAACGAACACTTGAAGTGGACTAATGACAATTAAAAAAGAGTGTTAACAATGTTCACAGATGATCACACTACAGTGTTCAACTATTACTTTTTTTACCATGGCACACAGCAATTCTGTACTGTGGATAGGTGTCCCGTGCAAAAAGGAAGATATCACACATACTTTTAGATTTTCAGGTGATTTGAAACCTCATTTCTTACATATAAATACATGAATAAAAACAGTTTTTCTTGTGTACATAGTGAAATCATAACCTCAATATACATTTAGACTAAATGTATTTAATCTATACCTTTGTTTTTTACATTGGTGGCTAATGGACCCTAAAGTATCATCTGGTAACTAATTTTATTCCAAGAAAAAAAGAAAAAAGCCCATCTTTTTAACATACTTAAAAGAAACACAGATGTGCGGGAAGAAATAGTTACCAACTCCAGTTCATCAAAAAAAAAGTGGAAATTGTATTTAGTGAAGCAATATCGCACTGCAGCAATGTTTTACACTAGAGAAATGTAATAATACAACAAGAATGCCCCAGAAATTCATAATTATGTATATGGCAACAGACACAGTGTACCATTACTGCAACCCAGGCATGCCCCTTTGTCCTAATCTACAAAGAAAGTGAGAAGTCTTACGAACCTCAGCTACTCGTTAAAATTAACTACAAACTACTGGAAACAGAACTGTCAGTATATTTTTATTGTGCTAGTAATCAATTTGTGTGATAACTGTTCTATATTCCTTAAACAATTTCATAAATAAATTCAAACTTCATTTCTGCTAGAACCTAGTCTTTTCCTCTGAATAAAAAGAGTATGACTGAACTATATTTCTACTCCTTGGACAAGCTCACTTATAGACAACTCTTCTCAGCATCTCTCTAATCACTCTACAAGACTAGTAAGACTTTTAGGAATCATTAAAATCATGAAGTAAACTTACTTTACCAAGCAGAGCAAAAACATCATTGCCTTCCTGCAGTGCTTCATCAAAGTATTTCACAGCTTTTTTAATGTGAGTTTCTTTCCCACAGGTGAGATCAAGCCATGCTTTCAAAATCAACCCCTGTAAACAAAATATAGATTGGAACTCTTCACGAACTAGGTAGTAAAAAAAGTATACTAGATACAGTAATAAGTAGAAATAACCTGTCGTGGTTTAACCCCAGCCAGCAACTAAGCACCACACAGCCACTCACCCCTCCTCTCTCCCAGTGGGATGGCGAGGAGGATTGGAAAAAAAAAGTAAAACTCGTGGGTTGAGATAACAGCAGTTTAATATCTACAGTAAAATAAAATATAATACTAACTAATAACAATAAAAATATCATAATAATTGTAATGAAAAGGAAGATAACAAAAAAGAGAGAAATAAAACCTAACAAAACAAAAGTGATGCACAATGCAACTGCTCACCACCCGCTGACTGATGCCCGAGCAGCGATCCGCCCCTCCCGGCCAACTCCCCCCAGTTTATATACTGAGCATGACATTCCATGGTATGGAATAATCCTTGGCTAGTTCGGGTCAGCTGCCCTGGCTATGCTCCCTCCCAGCTTTTTGCACACCTGCTTGCTGGCAGAACATGGGAAACTGAAAAATCCTTAACTTAGGATAAGCGCTACTTAGCAACAACTAAAACATCAGCATGTTATCAACATTATTCTCACACTAAATCCAAAACACAACACTGTATCAGCTACTAGGAAGAATATTAACTCTATCCCAGCCGAAACCAGGACATAACCTAAAAATACAATAGAACTTAAAGTATCTATTTTAACTATTTAAAATACATATTTGAAATTATAACCAGTCTACAGCATAACCTAAAATTCCAGCATTAAATTGATCAAATAGTATACTTACAGGATTAAAAAAAACCTGAAACAACGGCACTGAACTAGTCTAACATGCTCAGCAGACAGAACAAAACCTTGCAGAAGTGATCGCATAGAACAGTAAGAATATTTTCTGTAAACATTTCTGCAGAATATTTTCTTAAGATTTTGTTTATATGAGACACTGAGAAACATATGGGGTGCTGACAAAGGAGAGAAATTTTAAAAAGGAAAACCTGTGTGCGAAGGGTAAAGATCTGACATTTCCCAAATTCCCAACAGTATTACATATAAAAAAAAAATACAGTACTTAGAACTTTTAAAAGGTGAAACATGTATTTTCATTGAAGGAATTATTACTTGTAATTAATGAATTTTATTTCTGTTATGTGTTCCAGACATTTAATTATAGCTTAAGTAAATCAAATCTATTTTAAATTGCTGGATTATTTAACCAAATTATAATTGCCATCAAAACAAAAATTTAAACTATAAAATATCACTAGCTCTTTTGTAACATAAAATTAAATAAGTGAGTCATGTATTTAAAACTCAAAGGTTAGTAGAAGAGCCATATTTTGTAATTGCTAACAATCAGGGTCATGATTTTGTTATGCAACAGAAGCTGGCTGAAATTCATATACTCAAGCATTTAAAAAAAGAGGGAGGTATTTGTCCTGGTTTCGGCTGGGACAGAGTTAATTTTCTTCTTAGTAGCTGCTACAGTGCTGAGTTTTGGATTTAGTGTCAGAATGATGTTGATAATACTCCGATGTTTTAGTTGTTGCTAAGTAGCGCCTATCTTAAGCCAAGGACTTTTCAGTTTCCCATGCTCTGCCAGCAAGCAGGTGTGCCAGAAGCTGGGAGGGAGCATAGCCGGGGCAGCTGACCTGAACTAGCCAAAGGGGTATTCCACACCATGGAACGTCATGCCCAGTATATAAACAGGGCGGAGTTGGCCGGGAGGCGTGGATCGTGGCTCGGGAACTAACTGGGTATCGGTCAGTGGGTGGTGAGCAATTGCATTGTGCATCACTGGTGGTTTTTTTTTTTGGTTGGTTGGGGTTTTTTTTCCCTTCCTCCCCCTCCTTTTTGTTATATTCCTTTTTATTACTATTATTATTATTATATATTTCATTATTACTATTGTTAGTATTATATTTTACTTTAGTTATTAAACTGTTCTTATCTCAACCCACGAGTTTTACTTTTTTTTTTTCCCCCTCTTTCCTCCTCCTCACCCCACTGGGAGGGGGAAGGGGGAAGCAGCTGTGTGGTGCTTAGTTGCTAGCTGGGGTTAAACCACGACAGTATTTTACTTCTATATAAGGAGTACATAAAGTATCTTATCAAAACAAACTGTATATATTAAGCAAATCATATTTCACTAAGTTTAAGCGCCCCTAACCACCTCCCCAAAAATCAGAAGTACACATAACTTTGTATTGTCAAACTAGGAAAAGAGATAAGCATAAGTGAACTTAGAAAAAAGGAAAACTACTTGTTTTCTATACATTTAAATGCTAATGTACATTTTTATGTATGTGCATGTCGCTCTGTAAAAACAAAAAAAAATTGTAATTATTTCAAATCCATTAAATACTTCAGCTGGAAATATTTCCTACTAAGCAACATTCCCAAATAGCGTCTCTTAAAAACAAAAACAAGCAAACAAAAACCAACTACTATGGTTTCAATAAGTAGTCATAAATACTGCTATTTTACCAAAATGTGGTATATTCTTAGACATATCCTTACTCTTTTAAGAAATTAACCTATTAATGCTTTGTGATGTCCTTAATTATTTAATTAGTAAAAATTAGCCAGTAATTAAAAATAACTACCAATTTTAATTAACAAGCACTGATAGTTCAAAAGCTAAGCCATTACTTAAATTCATAATGTAATTTCAGAAATTACTGTTTAGAATAGTTGCAGATTTCTAACTCACGTAATATCATATAAACCATAAAACTGTAGATTACAAATCAGAAACATTTGGTGTTTAATACTAGTGTCATAAGAGAACAATTATGCATTCAATTTTAACAGCTCTGCCTTGAAGATGTCTGACTACAAAAAAAAAGTTTTTTTGTTTTTTCTCTCCTTGAATTAAAGCTGATACCTCCTTTAAAAAAAAACAAACAAAAACCCACACAGTAAGTTTTCACAAACCTCTTTAAAGATTCTAGTGAATTTTGATGTCTGTATATAAATGCAGAAGACATTGCTACATATAACACTTACACAGATTTTAAAATGAATTACATTCAGTAAAACCCTAGGCAAGTTTTGCCTTTAACAACTGCTGAAAATTTAAATCCCTGATCCTCTGAGTATTTTTGAGTCTTCAGATGCAAAACAGATGTCTCCCTCTAGTGAGACTATCACGCTTAGTTTTTTGCTAGGAATTATGACGCTCAGTAGCAACCAGCAAAATTGGCATAACTACCTATTATTTCCATTGGTCAATGCAGACCTCTCATTTATTAAGTGAAAATGAATTCTTAGTGGACAAAAAAAATCATTATGGGAACTCTACTTGGCCCTGTCAAATGAATTTATGATATTAAGAAAGAAATTGTTAGAACAGAAAACAGTTACAGGAAACCTCCAAATAGCATTGGTGCAGTAAGTCTAGCTTCACAATATACATGGTCCTATTACCATTTTAAATAGGGGGGAAAAAAAAAGTTACCTCTTTACCACCACCAGAAACTTTGATCATTCTATCAACATATTCACGGGCTTTGTCCTCACGACCAAGATGCCACAAAAATAAGCCAGCAAAGTACAGAGCCTGCTGTCCTGCTGTTTTACGTTGCTCCTTCATTTTTGCATCCAACTCTAGAATAGCATCTCGATCTGAAAAGGTTTTGTTCAGAGCTTTTGTTGATAGCATCTCAAAATATTACAGAACAGTAGCACATAAGCCAAAGGCTTCCAAAGCAAACATTGTTTTCTGTATTGTATATTGATAAACACACAGGCAATCCCTCCCAATTAAAAATATTAATCAGATACAGATGTAAAAGACAGAAGAGGGTTCCCATCAACATGGTCATTTGTGCAAGAACCCTGGTATTTGTTAAACCTTAGATTTGTAGCTGAGACTTCTGCCAGATAAATGGAAACTTGACAATAAGGTTCACATTTATACCAGTGTCTGCTAAATAAGTAAACAGTTAACTGTAGAGCAACCCTAAAATGCTGAACACAGGACGATTTAGGTCAAGAATCTCTGGAAAATGTGTGATGTGTTTCTTAGCACTAAAGCTCATTTTCTTACTTCCTCATTGTTATTGTCAGTTGCTCTCATCAGGTTAATCCCACACAGAAATTTCATTTCGTGTGTGGGACTTACTGCCAAATATTTTCTTTTACCCACATTTATTTCTTGTCCTTTTTTAGGAACCATTAAAATCAAATGTCTGACTCTTACTGCCATTACCTTCTCAGAGAGTCTTGAAATGCATGATAATTTTGCTGCCCTACAGTATTAATCCTTAGGGACTCAAATGAGTGATGTCATTAGAGCTGTTTCACATCATACTGCTCAACAAAATTGCCAGTAACAGTTATAAATCCACGCAGTCAGGAAGATACCAGGGCAATAGTTCAATGACAACTCAGTTTACCTGATAAACTAACTCTGTTTTTGAGAATGTAATTCTTAGTAAAATAACCCCAGTTTTTAGATTGGAGAAAGGAATACCAACGTTCACAAAATTCTTTTCTCTGTTTGTAAGGTCAGGGTAACTTGAAAGGTAGAAATGGCATGGCTTTAATGACTTCTTAAATTGCAGTTCTGCCCAAAAGTACCGATATCAGACAAGAGTGAACAACAATCACAAGAAGCTTGATTCAATTTTTTTTTTCCCCCATAAAAGATTTTTCATCATGGTAGATGTCAGACTTATTTTTTTTTTTTTAGTGTTGTATTTTAACATTCAGTCTTACTCTTCACAGTTTTATGTTTTGGTGTTTTTGTTTACAATCTTGATAAGAGTCACTCAATTCAGTACTAGATACTACGTCAAATGCAAAGCTGGAGTATACCTTTTTAAATTAGGCAGAATTAGTCTACAACTTTCAGATCTTCACACACAGCTGTTTAAAATATGAAGCAGTATTGTCTTAATGAGCATACCTGGATTAGGGCTCTTTTTATGGGCATAAATCAGAGCCATCATTGTACAAAGTGACACCTCCTGTTTATTTTTAATAGACTCCAACTGTCGAATACCCTCTTGGATGTCACCTAGTGAGAACAAGCACAGAAAGGCTATAACATTTTTCAAGACAGAGAATATCAGCATCAAACCTCAATCTGACTTAAATTTTTCACTCTATTTTTTCTTCCGTGTTTTTGAAAACACTTTCTTCATAACTTCTTTCATTATTCACACATCCATTTTCACTTGTTTGTGCAAGTCTTTCAAACAGACACAACAAAGAAAAAAGCATCTCAATGCAGAGAACTTGAAAGGAGTTATGTGCTAGTTCTGCCAACTGCCATAAAGATGAAAATCATCTTTATTATTTGTTTTAGACAGGGCATTGAGCAGCTCTTTTTGCTCCTGTTTCTTTATATAGCCAGGATTTTTGCCTTGTTTGTGTGAATCTTTTGAACATCAGTAGAAGACACAATATCTTGAAAAATAGGAACGTATGATCATAAAACAAAAAAGTCAGGAAGTTTGGGAACAGATACAGCGCCTCAAAAATATTTTGAATCCTTCCTAGCCCCCTGCCACAGCCCTCCTCCACTTCGGGTTACTTGTTAGTATTCTGCGACATCCTTGAAATATGGGTTTAGCTAAATAAACTTCTCAAAACAGTTTAATGTACACAAAGATCCTCCCACTAGGTATTAGCCGTCAGCTCCTCTGAGGCAGACAGATACAACAAAATTAGATTGAAGGGAAGAGATATTAGCCGGAAAAAGCAAATTTATCTTTGTGATACAATGCAATGGGCATTTGGGCAGGGCTCAAATTCCTTCCAATGAACCCATTTACTTGGCCCACAGTCACGTAACCATTTAAAAAAAAAAAAAAAAAGAGGGAGATGCTCATTATTTCTCACTTCAGCACTATGTGCTCTAGACCAG